>NW_003307545.1:2802926-2839875 GCF_000143455.1 Volvox carteri f. nagariensis | reverse complement strand
GCGGCACCGTCGGCACCGGCGGCGGCGGCGGCGGTTGTGTTCCCCCTGCGGCGCCCGAGACGGCTCCTGTGTGCGAGGAGGCGCCGCTGCAGCGAGGTTCGTCCTCGGGATCTGAGTCAGGCAGTCAGGGCAACACGGGCTACCTGACCACACCAGCACAATGGTACTTTCGCGGTGGGGCTGAGGAGGAGAAGGAGGAGGGGAGGAGAGGAAGGGGAGGGGAGAGGAAGGGGGGGAGGAGAAGTGAAGAGGAAGATTTAAAAGAGTGAGGAGAAGGGGAGCGGAAGGGGGAGAGGGGAAGGGCCGAGATTGTGCACGCGTGTATGCGTGTGTGTGTGTGTGTGTGTGTGTGTTTACGAAAAGGGAGTTGGAGGAGGTGAAGAAAGGGAAGGGGAGGGCGTCAGGTCGGCGCAGATGACGCTCTGAAGAGAGATGTTGGTCCACATTGGGTGCTGGTGCTCTCCTGTCGCGAAGGGGGAGAGGGGGGGAGGGGAGTGGGCTTGGGGGAAGAACAACGGGAAGAAAGCCTGACGAATAGCGGGTGGGTTTGGAGTAAGTAAGAAGGCCCATAATCGCGGTAATGCTTCCATGAAGGCACTTACTTCTTACATACTGGACTGGTGAAGCATTCCTTAATCAGCGATGAGACCTGTTCACGTTCGTTTCAAGTTTCCACAGATTCAGATAACCATTTTACCCCCATCCTTCTTCTTCGTCTTCGTCCGTCTTTGTCCGTCTTTGTCCTTTTCGCAGGGCCGAACCGTGCGGCGGCAGTATCCCCCTCCGACGTCCCCTGCGCCGCAAGCTCCGCCGCCGCCACAGCCGGCAGCAGCACTCGCCCGAGCGAACCGAACGGCCAGTATAGCGCGCACGACAGTGACCGATACGGGTACGACGGCAGCAACAGCACCAATGTTAACGACGTCAGCAGTACAAGTAACGCCAACGGCCGCGGCGCCAAACAGGCGCCGGCGGCGCCGTTACCGCGGCCCGAGACCGACGACGACGGCGCCGCCGTCGTCGTCATCCGCGGCGGTGGCGGCGGTGGCGGCAGCTTTAACGGCGGCCAGCGCACGCAACGGCTAACGCCGGTCCGTACGGGGTCCAGCGGCGCAGTGGCGGCGGAGGGAAGGCCGTCGGTAGACGAGCGGATGGTCGTGGGCCGGGAGAGCCTGTCGAGCATCGGAACAGCTGGTAAGCTGGCTGGCGGGAACGTTTACGTTTTAACTATGGCATTACAGAACGTCGTTAAAAACAAAAGAGTTGAGGAAAGAGCCCCTTGAATGAGCGGATGAATGAGGTGATGCTGAACTGAACGAGTGGTGGAGTGAGTTTTAAAGCTGAAATGATTGAGGAGCTCTGTCAGGAGGCTGCCACGGGGGGTGAGGACAGAGGGGGCTGGTTGGTGAAACGGGGGGTTGCTTGGAGATTGGTTGATTGGTTAGGGTAAAAACCCTAAAACCCAACCACCAAGCACCAACCCTGCAACTGTCGTACAACTACACCCCTTCAGGTAGCGTTCAAGAGGAGGACTGGTACGACGCCCGAAGCGTCGCCTCATCCTTTTCCATCGTATCATGTTTCAATGCCGGCGGTGGCGGCGGTGGCGGCGGCGGCGGCAGCGTCACCGCCGCTGTTGGCGGCGTGATGTCCTTGGCGCTGCACACCGGCGACCAGCAAATGGGCGGAGTGCAGGTGCCGTACAACATGGCGGAGGCTGCCGCCGCCGCCGCCGCCGAGGCCGCTGCCGCGCCACAGCCACGTCGCAGCCGCGTGGCGGACTTGATGGATTTCCCGGTCGTTATCCCCAAAGCGGAGGTGCGGTCCGTCGCCCCTCCTGCCTCTCTCTCATCAAGTCATCATCATCCTGCGCATCATCGTTTGTTTCACGTTTTTTCACGTTTTCACGAAAAAAGGGTAATGGTGCCGCCTCCACGCCGCCACGCACTGCCCAACCCAACAATCAACAGGTTTCAGCTCCACCGGTGGTAGCTCTGCCGGTGACGCCGCCGCAAGCGACGCGGCGGCCGACACTACCACCGACCGAATCCCCGGACGATGTCGCCCTGACGGGACAGTTCAGCACTCCGGCGCTGGCGGCGCCGCACCGCACTACCTCGATCGCCGCCGCAGACAGCACCGCCGGCACCGCCAAGGCCGCCGCGGCCATGGACGCCGCTGTGGCCGTTGCCGACGCGGCGCCGGTAGCGGCGGTGCCGTTGCCGCTGCCGACGACGCCGCGCGACGTCGTGACGCCTGTCGGCCTCCCCGCCGGCGCACTTCTGGGTGGGGAGCGGCCTCGCTGGGTTCCGGA
Organism: Volvox carteri f. nagariensis; assembly: GCF_000143455.1. NCBI lineage: Eukaryota > Viridiplantae > Chlorophyta > Chlorophyceae > Chlamydomonadales > Volvocaceae > Volvox > Volvox carteri. Next base: position 2,837,561 of record NW_003307545.1, on the reverse strand, counting down.
GAAACCGATCCCGGGCATGGGTAAGCGGAGGAGGGGGGGGGGAGCGAGGAAGCTGTAGTAAAGGCGCTATGGCGCCATGCGGCACACACACACACACGCGCGCGCGTGCACACGTGTCTATCCTTGGCCTAATCATTCTATCTAGAGGCTTTGAAGGGCTCTCCCGCACGGGCTTCCCTCCGGCATTATTGTGTGTCTGTGTGTGTGTGTGTGTGTGTGCGTGTGTGTGTGTGTGTGTGTGTGCGTGCGTGTGTGTGCGTGTGTGTGTAAACACACAATTTTACACCCGGGTCGCGTTATCCAGAGAGATCACACACACACACACACACTCACACACAAACACACCTCTCCTCAGGAAAATGCACTCAAGGCCTCTTTCCTGCCTCACTCTTTACAACCGTTGAGCAACACGACCTTTCCTCTTTCCCGTCCCTTTTTTCTTTCTTCTCCTTTTGGCGCGGGGTCCTTGCACGTCAACGACACGGGTTTCTTTCCGCCGTACCGGTACGGCCATGCAGACCCGACGACGCGCTACGTTCCGTCGCCCAAGGTGACGGGCATAGCCGGCTACTGGGCCAAGATACCCGAACTGTCCGCCCCCATCCCCATGCCCATCGACACGGCGTTGGGAGTGAACTACGTGGCACGCACCGCGCACGAGAGCATCAAGGGCATCCTGGTACGGCATCTGTTTGGTATGTAACGGAAGATTAGTGTGTGTGCAATACACACAGCTTCGTATGGTCACCGTTTTGTATGGAGCATATCGTTCCTGCTGTTGTGTGGTGTGCATATTTGGGCATTCTTTGGCCGCCTTGCCATCCTCGTTTCCGCCACCCTTCCTCACACTTCCTCTGCCACTCTCTCTCTCTCTATTCCGCACTGAGGCCCTGGATTGGTGTTCCTGTTCCGTGTGATCCTCTGCCCTTATGGCGTTATGGTGGCCTTGTTGGACGTTCCCTCTGCAGTTTCGAGAGTCCGATACCCAGATCATCTTAAAGGCGCGTCTCACGTTGCCGCTAGGCGTCCGGATCACGCACGAGGAGGTATACAACAAGGACAACTCGACGGTGACGATCTTGCTTCGCCGCGACGTCAAGCCCGGCAGGAGCAACACCAAGATGTACTGCACGGAGGATGGCGACGTGTTGCTCGTGTAAGTCGTCCTCTGTATTGGAGATTTGGGCTGTGTGGGATTTGAGGGACCCGTGGACGGGTGGGTAGTCCAGCGCGTCTTGAGATTTTGGGATCGTGGTGAAATGGCAAGGGAAGGAGTGAAACATCTCGCGGGTAGGAACTGGGGGAAGGACGGCGAAGAGGAGGGATTGGGCTGGTGGCGCGTGAATCCCTGGTGGGTTCCTGGATATGCATGCTATGTATGGCCAGAGGTAAGGCACATGCGCGGTCTTAGGCTATGTGTGAGGATGGGAGGTCAAGAGCTTGACCAGCTTGAGGAGAACCCGTATTGTTGCGCTGCGAGGCTCTTTCGTTCCGTTGTCCCCACGACGCTGCAGGTGCGAGAGCATCGACATTTCGGGGAGGTTAACCCACATCGGCTATGAGCTCGTGCACACCTTCGACAATGGCCAGAAAATAAAGTGCCATCAGTGGGTTTTTATTATGCGCAATGGCCAGATTGCTGAGCAAGATTTTATTGGTCGCCTTAGCCCAATACCGGGTCACTGAAGCTTTGAAAAAGCGTAGTTGGACGAGTTGGCACTATTGCCTTCGGTGCAGAAGAATGACATGCTTTTCTCGATATGGATTACGCTAGACCTTAAGAAGTTTGCGCATCTGGCGATCGTGGGGTTTAGGCTTTCGCAGGAAGTACGTGGGGGCTAGGGTTTAATATGACAGTTGGTATGCGGAACGGTTTTCAAATTCCTTCACATAGAAGGGAACTTGGACATTGCGGTGTTGCTGTGGTCCTCCGACTGTGTAACGACACCGACCTCCACGTCAACGATTAAACAAACTGATTTGTACGGCAAGCTGAATTTACACCTTGCAGCACATGTTTTGAGGAGAGTCTTGCCTCACAATGTTCATATCCCAAGGCACGCCTGTTAACTGTAGCTTAAGAGCTTAGGTTTGGCCAGACCTGTCAATAAAAGAGCGTAATTGACATAAGCGGTTTCCCATTCTGTGTATCCTGTGGGTGGACGTGTATCTTTTCAATCAATCATGTCTCCAACTTACGCGGAACACCTCAACGTAGGTGTTGTTGCAGAGAGCTGCCGCTCTTCCAGTTATTTCCGCCTGTCGCAGCAGGGCTTAACGCCGCCGGATATCTTGGAAAAATGTTCAGGTCATCAAGGGCTTTTGTGACAAGGCAGATGGCAAGGACAAGCTCACCGCGCTTATACAGGTGCTTACAGAGGCATTTCCGACAGCTTCAACGGCACCCTCCGTTGCTCCATCCCGTGGTTTCCCTTTTCTATACTTCTGCAGTATGCGTGCATGTTTATTTCAGCTGGCGAGCCTGGCAATATTAAGAAAATCCAGGCGTCTGTGACAGCCGCGCGCAAGGTCTTCCGTGTCATGCGGGTGAGTAACTCGGGCTCACCGCATACAAGCTAATTCAATTTTCTGTGTACTTTACTAATACGTGGTTTGCAATGCAGCCCCTCGAGCTGGTGACACCCTTGCTCATCCAGCCAGGTTTCACGGGGAAGCAGCCGATGCTCCTGGAGGCCGTAAACAAGGTATGAGAGTCTTGCAGACCAATCCTATATTAGCAGTGTTCGAACCTCCGTCTATGGTCATGAAATTAATTCGCTGTATCTTTCAGACACACACCCGTGTCCACGGCGTATTTGCTTTGGGAGCACGCTCTGCTTCGCAGACTGCACAGCTCGCAGGATTTCTCCGCACGTGCGTATTGACTCCGCCTGTGCGTATTGACCCAGTTGGCATCAGGTGGCAAGTGGCTAACGTTGACCGGTGGACATTTTTGCTGTGCGCTGCAAAACCACACAGGTGAAGGCGGTGCTCATGGCGGTGTACTTCGGTGCCGACCATGTTGTATGGGCACACCAAATCGGTCTCATTTCTGACAAGAAGGTTGGAGAGCGGTGAGTGCCGATGTAGTCAATCATGCAGTATATCATGCAGAGAGTTCTACCTCGTATGATTATGATTATGCAGATCGCCTGCATGGGATGGTTTTAGCATGTTTCCCTAATCGCGCGGCATTATGTCCCACCCTTCACAGTTTCCGTGGTTTCCAGAAAGTTTGTCACCATGCTAATCGCAAGATTCTCGCTGTTTAAACCTTTGGCGACCTGTCCTGCAGATACCAGAAGCTGTCGCTCTGGTCTTGGGCGCTCGGTTCACTGTGCACAGTGGCGACGGAGAGCTGGCAGATCACGGCATCCAGCGTTGCGCGCAAAGAAGGCGAAACGGAGGAGGAATACGGCAAGCGCGTTGAGGAGGTCAAAAAACAAATCAACCAGCGCCTATACGTCCTTATCCATGCACTCTTCCAAGTAAGTTGCGAGTAGGCGATGTGGATTCCAGATTGTCGAATAGTAGCGTAGTTTTAGGGCGAACCTAGACGATGGGACACCTTTGAAGGATAGGCTGCTTTAAATGCGGAGAGGATTGCAACGTCCTGATTTGCTGATGGTGAATTAGCTCCTGGTGGTGTGCTCTGGCTTGTGGAGACCCTCTTCATCATTGTAAGAACTTCTGAGGCACGTGGGGCGTGATCACTAAACCTCCTGTGGTAGATATGGAGCCGAGTCCTTAATTCATGCATGACGCGTGCTTAGTCGTGCTCGATGAACTGAATTTGTATTGACGCGTCAGCAGAATGTCTGTCCGTGCTGCCCATGCTTTGTGGTTGCACATTGACCCCTGGATCCTCCGCTGATGATGTTTTGCAGGCTGCCCTGGCGACAGGTCTCCTGCAGCTCGTGCCCCTGAAGCCGCGCACAGTCGGTTTCCTCGGCGTTGTGGCATCTGCAATGAACTGCTACATGCTGCTGCCGGCTTACCCCAAGCCAGCACCCAAGGCCAAGACTCAGTGAAAAGGCCCATCGCCGTCGTCTGCTGAATTGTCGTCTTTGGACGAGATTTTGTTGGTCTGCTGGGCTCCGAGTCTTGTGGGCGGCGCAACCTTTGGGCCTGGTGCTTTTGGCTTTGGCGCCACTTGTTTCTAGCTTGACATACATCTGTGATGAGGCTTGTGAATGGTGTGGTTGTCGGCTATGTTTTTGAGTGCGGCGCGGCTGACCCGGGGTAAAGGCAGGTATTGACTGACCCGGGGGATACGGTCTTGCGCCGCATGTCGTGTCTGTTCTTTCGAAGTTGCCGATGCGGAGGACAAGTACTCGTGAGGCTTGCTAACGCAGGGGGACTTGCTATTACTGGCTGCTACATTGGCAGTCTGTACTGACGTGGCGGAATGGGGATTGAATATTATCCCTTCCTGGCCAATCAATATGCAAAAGCATTGGGTGCGCTGTGGTCGGATCATAATTGCCATTGAGCTATAACAAAGCTCCATGCGTCGATCGGTCGTGGAGCTTCTTTCGGGCTTGACCGTTATCATAAGTTTAGGCTGTTTTTGCTTAGTATAGATTGCCCAAATTTATTGCCGCTTAGGTAGATTGCTCAAATTCCGCTGGATGTAATTTGCTGTGTAAACTGGCTTTTGCTCCTATCGCAATGTCTTAACCAACTGTTATGCACAAATCGCTCTGTTCTCTGGAGCAAATCTGTTTCTCCATAAATGAATGTCTTGCCTGCCGGATGCCTGCAGCTTTTGGAACTGAACAAGCATCCTACCTATGGAAATGGCAGTATTAGATTTGCTGCGAGTGTGGCTTCGCCTTGTGATCCAGCTGTTCCTAGGTCTGATTGGAGCAGTGCCAGTGCACGTTGCGTTTGTCATGGATGGCAACCGTCGCTATGCGGAGCGGCAGCACCTTGATAAGGCCACAGGACACACGCACGGCTATGGAAAGGTAAAATACGCCACTGGCGCCTCCTGTTAGCTTTGGGGTTGACAAACCGGCAGGCATTGCAACGCAGATGGTCGATGTCATCCACTGGTGTATAGAGCTGGGCGTCAAGTACATAACAGTGTATGCCTTCAGCATTGACAACTTTAAGCGCTCGCCTGACGAGGTGGCTGCCTTGATGCAGCTGGCGGAGCAAAAGTACATCGAATTGGCCCAGGTGCGGGCCATGTTCAAGGTCACAACTTCAAGCTCATTCCCTCCATAATTCCACTCCCGTGTTGTACCAGCAGCGGTGAGCTACACCTTGCCAGCCTTGCTGCTTCAATCCGTGTTGGCCAGGGGTTAGGGGGAAGGAAATGAACCCCAACATCCGACGCCATGACGACCCAACCCCCGGTTAGCTCAGCCTCGGACAGAGATGTGGGAGGCCGTGGTGGGAGACCCTCGCGATGGGCCGCGCAGCGATTTGAAGGTCAAGGAAGGCCGGCATCGACACATGCGCAGATTGGCAACCCTTTCGGCCTTTCGTCACCTGCCGACGCCTAACCTGCACGAGCTCCGCACTTTACGTATCGAAACCCATGCCTCCCAGAAAATTAATTAATGCTCTTATTTTCCTCTCGGAAAATTAATGCTCTCTTTCAATATCATTCACTTCGTCCTTCCAAGCACCCGTGCATGTGGAACCCCACACCCCCACACACACCCCCACCCCCACACACCCACACCCCACCCCGCCAGGATAACGGACTCGCGGAGCGGGAGGGCATCCGAATGCACATCGTGGGCGACCTTGAGCTGCCGCCACCTGCCGTACAGGGCGCTGCAGCACGGCTCATGCGGGGCACCGCTGCGCTCCCTCGCCACCGAGCGACACTCAACGTTTGTTTCTCCTACACGTAAGACGATAGACGATGCGGCACCACCACCAGGTGCAGCTCCATTATCACCATTGCCATATGTCCATTCTGAACCCCAGTTCAACGGTATATATGTATGTACGTACGTATGTACGTATGTATGGGGACGCCCCGCCACTTTCACCTGAACCGACATCCCGCCGGTGAAAGAGAATCCCCTTGGGACTCTCCCGCTGCATGCACCTCACCTACCTAGCACGCACGCATGTCGCCGCCTGCCGCCAGCGATTCAGTTCTGTTGGACTGCTGAATACACGAGGGAAAATCACCCGTCGACCCTTACCATACAGGGCGAGCGAGGAATCCGTGAATGCCGTACATGAAATCCAACAAGCCGTACGCGATGGGCTGCTGCTGCCCGGCGACGTGACGTCGGAGACGTTGATGGGAGCGCTGCACACCGGCTCCTCGTGCCCGCCCGTCGATCTGCTGATTCGAACATCAGGAGAGACCCGTCTGTCGGACTTCCTGCTGTGGCAGGCGGCCCACGCGCACCTCTGTTACCTACGCACCCTCTGGCCAGATCTGTCGTACTGGGACTTTGCGCGATGCGTGATGTCGTACAAGCGACATGCGGGCACACTGGCGGCGTTGCGACGCCGCGCGGCAGCACGGCTGGCGGCGGCACCGGCGGCACTCGGTAGCGAGTCAGCCGGGCCACCACCCATGTCTGCGGCGGCAGCACCAGGGGCAGGGGCGGCGGCAGGGGCAGGGGCAGCAGCGGCGGCAGGGGCAGGGGCAGCAGCGGCGGCAGGCGCAGATATTCAAGTTGGTGGGTTTACGGGTTGTGAGGAGGGCGCGGTAGAGGTGGGGCTGGTGGGAGCACGTCGGCGCTTCTCAAGGAGGTCGACACTTGCTGGCCCCGGAGTTACCCCGGCCGGCAGTAGCAGCAGCAATAATATCAGCAGTAGCAGCTGCAGCAGCAGCAGGGGGAAGCAGGGCTTCGTTAGAAGTGGGTCTTTTCGGTTGGTGAGCATTCTAGCCGGGTGGCCAACCTGGCGATGCTGGTTTCGGAGCGTCCTCTCGCATTCGGGACGGCGGCATCCCGGCGGCGGCCGTGGAGGCAGACCGCAAGGGGGCTCACATGATCAGGATGCACTTGGAGGTGCCGCAGGCGCGCTGTCGTCAGAGGCTGATGAGCTCGAAATGAATGGCAGAAGTTCCAAGAGTAATAATTGCGGTAGCGGTGAAGGTGATGGTGGTGGCGTTGGTGGGCGCCAGGTGCGGGTGCTGAGGTTTCTTGAGGGGCTGGAGAAGGCGCGGCTGGCTTGGATCGTGACACATGCGGAGCTCTGAGCCGCTGACCATTCATGTATGTATGTTGTTACAGGGTGGTATAGCTTCACCAGCGGCCCCCTTTAATGTATGCATGTATGTATGTATGTATGTATGTGTTTTGCACCTTATGTATATATATTGGACGACAAGGTTGGATATTCAGGCGGATGGAACGATGGCTGATTCGTGTGACGTGCGGGAGGTGGTGCGGAATTTGGAGTTTGGCGGCTGAGGGAGTGTGTGTGTGTGTTACATGGTTGGGGGTGCGTGACCCCATACCTGTAAGACTACCCATACGAGCCGAAGGCCCAAGGGCAATACTACAACGCCTAAAAGCCACGGAGGAAAGGAAGACACCGCACATCAGCCCAGACTAGCGTCCAAAGGGAATGGATGGGTCCTAGCCCTGGGGCGGATGATGACCCGGAGCCTGTCTTGAACACATCCATCACCAATATTGTGTCGCAAAACGCAAAAGCGATAAAAGGCTCACAAGCCATTCTGGCAAGGTCTTCTGACAAATGCCAAATGTTACATAATTGTCCGTATGTTACAAAAGATACACCAAACTGAGTGTCTGTATCAATGTACGGCAATCTCATCGTACATATGATACATAGATTTCTATGGAAACCACGAATGGGGCTCCGGTGCACAAGCAGACGTTGTTACTCTCGTACGAGATTCACGACGAAACGTACGAGAACATACGACACGAACTCAGTCCAACGCTCCGACTAATCAGGGATGACACCACCCTGCTGACAGCATCCAGCCACCAGATTCGAAGCCGCCACCCAACGTCCCCGATTGTGGTGAAACCGGTAAACCCGTAAACGCAAACGAACTAATTGGACAAGCTACTAAGAATCATAAATCTGGAAATCCCATATTTGCATTTACTAGATATATTCGCAGACGGGTATATAGAGAGGGACGTCTCTCACGCCCACACGTGCCACCCTCTAGCGGGATTCCTCCTTTCAGGAAGATACACGCACTTTGATGCCCTGCTTGCTTCAGCAGGTTAACATTCGGTTAATCCACCCCCTTGGCCAAATGCACTTAGGGGTCCCCAACCTACGAGACTTGACATTACTAAAAGTATTTATAATAAATATTTACTAAATAAAGAGTAATGCAAGATTGAAAAAGAAGATAGGCCTACTACGTTCCTCCTGCAGAAAGACCTGTGTATTTACACCCGGTGGAATGTTCCGTATATATTCCAATACTAAGCTAGTACTGCGCTCACACACACACACACACAAAACAAATACACACACAGACATACAGACACATCCTGCTGAACTCCACGCCTCGTGTGATGATCAGCTATCAGCCGCCTATCCAGCTTACCCAGAGAGATCTAAGAGCAGTGGAAACATGAGTGCAACTATGAGTGTACAACTATGTACGATGCCCAAATGCCATACAAACGGTACCCACGGATTCCCTGTATTACCGGTTGTTCGGCTGGCACGGTCATTGGGCACCGTTACGTGACCGGTAGGCCTACGTTAGCATATACCTGATAATTGAAGCGCCTTCAGGGCCATGCAATTGTTTAATGTCGCTATGGCGGCGATCTTTTAGAGAATGAGGAGGCGGCGGCTGCGAGACAGGCGGCGTCCTGAGGATGAGGATAAAGGAGACGACGCTGGAGAAGGCGGAAGGGGCTGCTTCACGGGCGACGGGGGTAAGGGAGAGGTCAGATTCGTCTGGTTGTTCGACGGCGATGGTGGCGCTGGAGAAGGCGGAAGGGGCTGCTTCACGGGCGACGGGTGTGAGGGAGAGGTCATATTCGTCTGGTTGCTCGACGGCGACGATGGCGCTGGAGAAGGCGGAAGGGGCTGCTTCACGGGCGACGGGGGTGAGGGAGAGGTCATATTCGTCTGGTTGCTCGACGGCGATGATGGCGCTGGAGAAGGCGGAAGGGGCTGCTTCACGGGCGACGGGGGTGAGGGAGAGGTCAGATTCGCCTGGTTGTTCGACGGCGATGGTGGCGCTGGAGAAGGCGGAAGGGGCTGCTTCACGGGCGACGGGGGTAAGGGAGAGGTCAGATTCGTCTGGTTGTTCGACGGCGATGGTGGCGCTGGAGAAGGCGGAAGGGGCTGCTTCACGGGCGACGGGGGTGAGGGAGAGGTCAGATTCGCCTGGTTGCTCGACGGCGACGATGGCGCTGGAGAAGGCGGAAGGGGCTGCTTCACGGGCGACGGGGGTGAGGGAGAAGTCAGATTCGCCTGGTTGCTCGACGGCGACGATGGCGCTGGAGAAGGCGGAAGGGGCTGCTTCACGGGCGACGGGGGTGAGGGAGAGGTCAGATTCGTCTGGTTGTTCGACGGCGATGGTGGCGCTGGAGAAGGCGGAAGGGGCTGCTTCACGGGCGACGGGGGTGAGGGAGAGGTCATATTCGCCTGGTTGCTCGACGGCGACGATGGCGCTGGAGAAGGCGGAAGGGGCTGCTTCACGGGCGACGGGGGCGAGGGAGAGGTCAGATTCGCCTGGTTGTTCGACGGCGACGATGGCGCTGGAGAAGGCGGAAGGGGCTGCTTCACGGGCGACGGTGGTGAGGGAGAGGTCAGATTCGCCTGGTTGCTCGACGGCGACGATGGCGCTGGAGAAGGCGGAAGGGGCTGCTTCACGGGCGACGGGGGTGAGGGAGAGGTCAGATTCGCCTGGTTGTTCGACGGCGACGATGGCGCTGGAGAAGGCGGAAGGGGCTGCTTCACGGGCGACGGTGGCGAGGGAGAGGTCAGATTCGCCTGGTTGCTCGACGGCGACGATGGCGCTGGAGAAGGCGGAAGGGGCTGCTTCACGGGCGACGGGGGTGAGGGAGAGGTCATATTCGCCTGGTTGTTCGACGGCGATGGTGGCGCTGGAGAAGGCGGAAGGGGCTGCTTCACGGGCGACGGGGGTGAGGGAGAGGTCAGATTCGCCTGGTTGCTCGACGGCGATGATGGCGCTGGAGAAGGCGGAAGGGGCTGCTTCACGGGCGACGGGGGTGAGGGAGAGGTCATATTCGCCTGGTTGCTCGACGGCGACGATGGCGCTGGAGAAGGCGGAAGGGGCTGCTTCACGGGCGACGGGGGTAAGGGAGAAGTCATATTCGCCTGGTTGCTCGACGTCGGAGGAGAGGCTCCACTTGTTGTGTTTACGGACAGGACACCTGAGCAGAGGAAAGCGGTAACGGAACCAGGATGGTTAGCACATCTAATGTTTTTAACCACTAAAAAATGTGCACTTTTGCTACGTTCGGAGAGTGTGCGAGGTTGTATCCAGGACTGTCGTATCCAACGGGAGGATGCACGAGGCGCTTGTTTACATAGGACACAGGCTACTGTTACAAAGTGACTTTGGCGCATGTATCTAACGCCGTTGACGGAGTGAAGAGTTCCAAAAACAATCTTTGGATTTGACGTGATCGCGCGACCATACCTTTAACGTGCACGGACATCATCAGGATTAGCAGCAGTTTGAATACACCCATTATATCCGTTTGATTCATCTGGCATAAAATATACCGACCGTTAGGAGCTAAATGAAACTCAATCCTGAATTTTAGAAAGACGCTCCCAGATTGTATTGAAAGGTATGTACTGGACTTTATATATCACAATTTATAATATACGCTGATTGAAACTCTGTTTATGCGAAACCCACCATTACTCACCACTACAGCTAGCCTCAGTTATTAAACCCGGGTCGGTAGTTTAAGCACGCGCCCACTACTTTTAAAGGACAGCGTAAAAACCAGCCCTTGTAGGTAGGAAATTGTTGAACTGAAGACCTTTTAACAGCAGTTTCTCGAGCAGCAAGGTAGGGCAAAGGTTTTGCAAGCAGGGACGGGCAGGACAGGTTTAGTGGTAAAGGAAAAGCTTTTGCAGATGCACAAAGGTAAGCCTAAACTTTAATTATGGTGGTGGCAACTTGTTTCCATAACCAACTTGTTTCCATAACCAAGTTATGAATCATCAAATTAGAGCGGTTATACATAACATGTATTGGCCCCGCGAGAGGGTTCTAATAAGAATAACATGGAACGTTTCACCAAATGTCCAGTGCATTTGTAATTTTACAAGCGATTCATGGCGCAATTTTGTAAGGGTCCTCCAAGTTTCCGAAACACTGTGACGATGGACAGCAGGCGATGACTGATGATGTCCCGACTTCCTTTGTTAGCCGCCAGCTCTTCCGATTGCACCTCGGGCAATGCGCTCAGCTCCACTCGCAATAATATAATGTCATGTGCATTACGTTGCACTCGGATATGCGGTAGTGGAGGGTACTGTGCACGCTTAATTGCTTTAATGTGTCTTCAACCTTTTCCAGGAAAAAGGAGCATGTCCGGCCTTCACGCGCGTGCCGCGACAAATTCCCCCACCCCGCTGCTGCTGCTAGCTTGAGGCCATCTTCCCGGGGGAATGAGAGAAGGTCACACCACGCACCTCGAATGGGTACTAGCACACTAGGGATCTGCATGGGTCTGCAACGACGGTTCGCACTGCTAGCCATCGTTTCAGGTGATGTTGATCATTAGCAGGTGGCGCTGGTGCTTACTCGGAGTTTAGCAGGGGCTTCCCGTGTAGGAGCTGCAAGCTATAGGGTTGTAACGAGAGACGGATACCTCTCACCATGCTTTAAACATGGGTCGTACTTTGGCAAGTACGATGCTTCTCCACCGTTCCGTACACATGCCATCATCGTCCGTACATTAAGCAAGGGAACATGCAAGGGAACGTGCAACAGTAAAGCCATCACGTGAACAGCCACACACGCCATGGGGTTGGTGGTGGTGGTGGTGGTTCTGGATTTACTATTGCGCTCCATTGAAGTGCGCGGGGCGGTGGTGCATGGCGGCAGGGAACAAACACCACAGCTCCCTGGGACTATTGTTGGGGCTATTGGTGAAGCCGCTGAAAAGGCGCGGGGCGGTGGTCCCACAGCTGCGGCAGCGCTGGTCCCCATTAGCTGCCCGGTGTAAACGAGGATGCGGGGCCGCCTTTTTGGGGGGGGGGTGGCGGAGCGCGGGCGATGAACGACGACGAAGGGCGTTGTGGAAAGCCGGTTGGGAGGTATCGGGGAGGGCGGCGTCGGAAGGTGGACTGTAAGTTGGGGAAGGGGCGGCAGACCTCCTGCCGGGAGGAGCTGCGTGAGGCAAGAAGGTCATATAACTTGTGCTGAGTACGCATTTTGTTTCACGGCAAATGGAGGAAGAGGGTGAATGCAATTATATCATAGCGGACCCAGATCGGGTCGATTGACAACGCTCCAAGGAGCGCCTCCCGCACAACACTGAGGGCCAGAATCAAAATGAAATGGCCAGGCCGTACTAACTTGACTGGACATGAATCCTCAGCTAGGGCCCAGACGAGAGCCCTCGGAAATCGTAATTGTTTCCTGTAGTTCACAAGCGACCTTGTTCGCAGTGTTGACCGATAGGGTGGTTGTCAGGCACCTGCTCCCACCGTTTTGGCGGATTGTCCCGATATCGAAAAGCAGTTGGATGGGCCCAAAAGTCGGAAATGACCACGCAACCCTGCGTATCGTCAGTTGATCCATCCTTTACGGATGTCTTTAGCGCTGCAGTGGGAGAAAGGCAGTAGGATAGAAGGGTGGAGTTCAGGAACTCAACACGAAGCAGCTGCGTTCCAACTTTGGTTGACTCTCGCGCCTTGCCTCGGCAGCTGTTGGAAACAACCGACACTCATATACCAGAGAATGGTAACCACAGTAATAGGTTGGTGGGCTGCCGGTGCCTCGCTGTCGCTGAAAATACCAAAATACAGCAGGTCGTGTTGAACAACGCAGACCAAGCGATTTGTCCACCAGGTTTACATCTTACTTCGTTCTTTGAGTTTAGGCTGCATACTTGTTGAACTTTCTTGGAGGGTGGGTATGCCAGTTGATACGGCAACGGATGGAACAAGAACAACCGAATCCTCCCAGTCTCCCAACATCCAAAGCGCCCCATGGATGAGCCCAATTCATCGCCTTCCCAGTAAGAGTTAAGTTAGCTCTTACAAAATATTTGCTTTATATGTAGCTCCTTATTAAGCCTTCAAATTCCAACCTGTGCACAGTTTAACTGCCACTTGTGAGCTAGGTCTAGGTAGGACCCCTGTTTTATTCGCTGCTAAATTAGTAATTGAAGAAAAGCTACGCGAGCAGGTTTTTTTTATAGCAGCTGCTTAGACCCAAGTATGACAGAAGAATTGCAGAGCAGCTGGTAGTCCAGCCATGCTGTCCTGAGAACGTCCAGCAGGATTAAGATGGCACATCCTTTTCAACAACGTAAACTGCTTATCACGGTGCGTTCGAGACCAACACAACGACCATGACCAAGGAACCTTAATCGCAAGCGTGCGATACGTTCAAATTATGTTGCAGGTTTGCAAAGCGGAAATTGGATGGGACCAGCCCGATTCTTTGGTGCCACAATCAGGATATGTCACCTTGGTTGCGGGTCCCTTCCGGTGAGCGTTGAGGAATCCCGGCAAGAACACGCAAGCATGCCATCAAGCCAGCTCCTCATCTCAACCCAATTTGCATGTTTTCAGGAGCAGTAGCGTAATTGCACCCAATTGCAGCTATACCCCGTGCCAAGTAGCTCTGCAGCACATATACCCCCGAGCGAGTCCCATACCGCTGCCAACCACTACCCGCCCAGCTTAACTTCCTTCCCTACGTTACATTCTAGCCGTCTCCTTCTTACTTTCTGTCCCTCAATTCTGCTTCTTACTTTTCGTCCCTCGATCTAATCTGCCGTCCCTTAGGCCGTCCCTCCCTTCCGCTTCCCCGTATTCCAGCTTCACTGCACATCACATCAATCCCCTTCCTGTACCATCCACATTCTCAATCCTGGTACCCACTAGCCGGCTTAGGAGTCCAGACCTCCCCCGGACTCCAAACCTCGCAAATTTACTGTCAATAATCCTAATTCCATTTTTAACTCAACAAAGGATCAAACCTCCGCCTCTCGCAGCGCCTTCTCAACCCCCAACTCCTTTTCCAACTCCCTCCCAACGCTTTCTTCCTCAAAGCCGTGCCAACTCCCATCTGGGTCACCTCTCTGCCTGCGATGTTCGTTTCTCAGGCTGCCCCCGCCCGGGTTTGCCATCACGTCCAAGCCTGCGGGAGTCTCCTGCCGGTCGCCCCTCCTCCACCTCCACCACCACCTCCCTGACCTGGGTGGCGGGTTGTTGTTCTCTCGAACCCCCTCAGTCAAAAATGCCCCTTCCCTCCCTCTCCCCCGTCTCCCTCCCTTCCCTCCCTCCTGCCGCCACAGCGCCTCCACCCGCACTGTGCCAGTCATCCGGAAGACCCGCCCCACCCCCGGCAACACCACCGATGGCCCCAGCACCTCCTCCACCCCCATTGGTCAGGCACAGCCCCCCGGCCAGGTGGGCCCTGTGGCCGCGGGTGAGGGTCAACAGCTGAGCTGGGCTCCCTCCCTGGGCCCCGAGTTGTTCGTCCTGACCGAGGACTGCCTGCTGGTGGCCGATCTGGTGGTGGGGGCGGAGCTGTGGGGGCAGCGCGGCGGGGGGCGCTGGAACAGCTCGGAGGTGCTGTATGCGCAGGTGGGTGGATGGGGGAGAGAGGGGGGGTTGGGCTGGGCGGGTGGGTTTGGAGAGGGGGGCCTGGGCGGGTTTGGAGAGGGGGGCCTGGGCGGGTTTGGAGAGGGGGGGCCCCTGGGCGGGTTTGGAGAGGGGGGCCGGAGGTCATTCTATTCCTCCCACCAAGTCCCCCGCGAAGTCTATACAATACCAACACCCCGCGAACATGAAGAAGGCTCTGAAGCTAACTGATATACTGAACGCTGTGCGGTAGTGCGTTGTCATCACCACGTTGTTAAGAGTTGAAGTTATCAACTTTAAGGCTTTATCAATCCAGTCGTCACCACCAGTCAGTGACCGAGTGACCGACCACCGCACTCAAGGCGTCGGCGACACGGCTCACCTCGTATCTATTTTTTCCTGTGCCGCCTACCCTCCCGCCCGCCCACCGGTGGCGGCGGGGGTGGGGGTTGGGGGTTGGCTGGTCGTTAGCAGTCGCTTCTTTGTTTTTTTGTTCATTCTTTCATTTCCACCGCCCTCCCCCCCCCCAGTCGGCAGTTCGGACGCCGGCAGCTCGTTCGTTTCTAAGTTTCTTTCTTGCACGTGATTTCCCGCCCGCCCCCCCCCCAGTCGGAGATCTGTCTGGATGCGGAGGGCCAGGCGCTGCTGCTGTCCGGAAGGTGCTTGGAGGTGCGGCTGCCGCTGATGCAGCCGCAAGGGCAGGGAGGGGGAAACAAGGGCAAGGGAGGAGGAGGAGGGGCTGCAGGTGCCGGCGGCGGCGGCGGCGGCGGCAGTTCCTCGGCCCCGGTGCTGGGCGTGCTGGCTCTGAGCATGTTGCTTCAGCCGGCGGATGCGGATGCAGGTATGTGTCCGGTGTCTGCAGAGGGTTACAGAGGGTGTGCGGGCTGTTTCAAACTGTTAAAATGGAAACCGGAAAAACCTTTAGTGGGTCAGGGAGGCAAGGGAGGCAAGCCAGGGAAACTGAAGACAGGTCTCCATGGTGAGGGGATTACATGATGAGGGTGTGTGTGCGTGCGAGTGTATGCTGGATGGTTGTGTGTGTGTGGGGGGGGGGGAGGGTGACAGTTGTTCTGGAAAGTTGCTCTGGTGTTTTCTCGGGTATGGGCGCACACTGCACGCGAATGGACGGACTTTTGCTGTTGCTGGCTTTGTTTTTTGATAAAATGTGTTTTATACATACCCAAACCATGTTTTCCCCCTTCCCTCACTCTTCCCTCCCCCGTCTGGTACACTCTTGCCCTGGCAGCAGCTTCACTCGTTTGTGGTTCGTCTTTCCCCTTCCCTCCCCCTCCACCCCCCCGTTTTGAACTCCAGCAGTTTTAATATTTGATACTTTGAAGCTGTTAGACGTACCGACCCGGCAGCTGCTTCGCTGCTTCTTGCATCCGCTGATACGCACCCCCTCTCCCCTCCTGCACATGTACCGCAGCTGATTCTTTTTGTTGTTCCTTGCATTCCCTGATCCTGCCCCTCCGGCCCCTCCTTCCCCCAATCCCCCAATCCCCTCAGCCGTGGCTCGTCACCTGCCCCCCGAGCTGGTTCCCCGGCTCCTGTTGGACACCACTCGGCTGGTCCCCGGGGCTGTGGTGCGGGGGGCGGCGGGGGTGGCCTACGTGGACCCCTGCGTGGTCTTCCTGAGGTGGGTGGGTGGGTGGGTGGGTGGGTGGCCGAGTGAGGCATGAGGCAGCGGCAGGGGTGGGGGTGGTGCTGGTGCTGGTGCTGGAAAAAGGGGGGCGGGGAGGGAGGGGAAATATCCATTGATCATCAAGATGTGGTATTTCAGAGGCGGAGCTATCTCGTGACGGGTGGAGTGGGAGCGAGAGAGGGAGGGAGGCAGGCAGGTCTGCGAGGTCGCTCCATCTCAACCCACCTCATCCCACCGCACCCAGCCCACTGTCCGGCTGCCCGGCTGCCCCCGCTCTGGATCGCTGACAGGGTTCGTCTCATCTCCGCCTCCGTTTGGGTCGGGGCGGTAAGGAGGGCTCCCTCAGCCGCAGCTCCACCCCGGGGCATGCGGGGCCACTCGCATCACCACCACACCACACCACACGGCAGCGGACTGGGCCCGGGTCCAGGGGGGCTGCCGGGGCACCTGCAGGTGAGGTGCGTGTGGTGGAGGTGGAGGTGGAGGCAGTGGTGGAGGCAGTGGTGGAGGTGGAGGCAGTGGTGGAGGTGGAGGTGGAGGTGGAGGTGGAGGTGGAGGTGGAGGTGGTGGTGGTGGTGGTGGTGGTGGTGGTGGTGGTGGTGGTGGTGGTGGAAAAGGAAACACGGTGCGCCGCATCATCATCATCATCATCATCATCATCATCATCATCATCATCATCATCATCATCATCATCATCATCACGTGCTCACGTGCTCACGTGCTTGCAGGAGCTGGGGGCGAAGCTGCAGGCACACATGGACCGCACCATGGGCCACGTGGGTGCGTTCCTCAACAGGCTTAAAGAGCAACATGGAAGGAAAAGAGCAGGAGCGGCGGCGCCACAGCCGAAAACAGCCGGACAGCACACGCCGTCGCCGCTAGCGCCGCCGCAGCCGCTGCCGCCGGCAGATGCAGCTGCTGCTGCCGCAGCGGCGGCGGCGACGGCTAGTACGGCTGTACGGCGAAAGTCGACAGAGACGCTGCACAGCCACGAAGTCAGCACCAGTGGTGGCGGGGGCGCGGGCGGCAGTGGCAGCGGCGGCGGCGGCGGCAGCGGTGCCGTCGGCAGCGGCAGCGGCGGCGTTGGCAGTGTGCGAGACTCTGGGGTCGACCATGCGGCAGCGGAGGCGGTTATGTCGTTGCTGGAGAGCAACGGCTTTGCGGTTGTGGACAACCGCCGGCTGTCCAACTATTTTTGGTGCAAGGTAAGGCGGGGGACGTGTCTGCGGGTCAAGAGGTGGGACCGACTACACGATAGATGTCATAGCCTTGTATATACATGATAATGACGACCTGCACTTTCAAGGAGTATGTGACCTTGTTCTCCCCTTGTATGTAAGTATGTATGTGTGTTTATGTGTGTGTGGTGCTTATCCGTATAATGCGATTTTGGGTGCGGACGTTTGTTCAGTTCTCGCGTGGTCGCCGCCTCAGCGTACAGTACTTCAGGAAGAAATATCGTCATATCTCCTTAGCGCGATCCCGGAACATTGTCCCGCGTTTGTACGGGTGTGTACAGGGTAGCCCGTGTGTCGATGTATGTATGTATGTGTGTGTGAGTATGTGTCCGTTGCAGTATGTTCGTCGTGGTGTTTTATGTTTTCAGCTTCACCGTGCCCTGCCGCGGTGCCGTACTACCGTGCCGTGACCACCCTGCTGTGCTCGGCTGTGCTGTGCTGTGCTGTGTGCAGGTGTCTTACGAGGGCCAGTACCACACGAGCCGCCTGGTACCCGTCGCCAGCGGCGCGGTGCGGTGGGAGGAGACGTTTGTCATCGCCGCACTGCGGCCGATACGGAACGCGCCGTTGGAGATCGAGTTGTACGGCAGTAACGACAGCAAGTATGTACGATTGGGCGTGAGGCGTACGTACGTATGTGTGTAGTGTTGTGCGATGCCAATCCCCGGGGAAGGGGAAGGGGAAGGGGACTGCAGCTGTCATCACAGCTGGGGTGGTCATGCACTCGGGGGGTATCCGGGGTACTCTGTTGCTGCTGTTACTGCTGCTAATGCTGCTAATGCTGCTAATGCCAGTGCCGTTACTCAGACGCAAGACTTCATGGGTGGCTATATTGCTATAGGTTCAGGACTCGGAACCATGTAGTGCTGTCCGTTGGTTCAATCAGACCACGGGCTTTTCTGTACTTTTGTACTCTTCCACCGTGTGTACATCACCGGAATGACTCCCCCACACTCATCGCGCTCATTCGCCTCTTTCCAGGTCGCGTGGGAAGGTGGTTTGCCAGCTGTCCCTACCGCTGTGCGACCTCATGGATCAGGTCCTCCGAAACCACTACCAGCGGCTTTCGGAGCAGCAGTTTCGCGATAGCCAGCGCCAGCAGCAACAGCAACAGCAGGAAGAGGAGGAGCTGCTGCTGCTGCTGCTGTTGCAACAGCAACAGCGGAACCAACAAGGCCATCAATCGGTTCGCAATCGGATTCGTAATCTGTACGACAAATTGTCTGGCATGCGCGCGTTGCAGTCAGCAGCCGCGTACATGTTCGGCGGCTCCGGCGGCGGCCAGCCGCCGTACCATCCTGACACGTGGCCGCGCGGCCGGGCGGTGTTGACGGCGCGTGTCGGTGGACCCGCGGGTCAGGCATTCGCGACCCATGGGCTACCCGGCGGCGGCGGCGGCGGCCCCGATGGCGGGGCCCGCGAATGCAGGCTCCTTTTAGAGGTGGAGGTAGTGGATGCCGACCCACGGGCCACTGCCAACGGCACGCAGCTGTTGCCCTGGGTTCAGCACCAGGACCCTCAGCACCCCTACCCGCCGCACCATCATCATCATCATCATCCGGAGCAGCAGCACCTGCAGAGGCTCCAGGGGGGAGCCGACCTGACTGCGGCGGCGGCGGCGGCGGTGGCCGCCGTCGCCGACGGCGGGAGCAGCGCTCCCGTACTGAGCCCGCCATGGAGTCCAGTGCCACGCAGCAGCGGCGCCGTCGCCGGCGGCGGCGGCGGCGGTGGCAGCGGTGGCGGCTTTGCAATCAGCCCTGTCGACACCGGCGGGATTGTGAGGTAGGGTGAGGCGCAGTGATGGGAAAGGGCGCCGAGGCTGGAAGTCGGGAGCCACATGCGCGGCTGCACATACACCCGCATGCGCTTGTGTGCATCATCTGCGGCTTACTATTCGTAACCGTACCCCATGCCACTTCTGTCGTACCTCAGCCTAGGTTCCATCGTGGCGTCAAGTTTCACCCACGGGGCGGCGCCGGTGGCGGCGCTGGCGCCAGCGGGCGAGGAGGATTTATGGCTGCCACCACGAGACCTGCCGCATGTGCGTAGCCGTGTAGCGGGGGAAGCGTGCCATGACGACGTGGCTGGCGTACGGAGCTGCACGTCACCGGTGGCAGGCTCAGGGGTGGTGCTGGCGGCGGCGAGCGATTGCGATTACTCCCCCACCGCCGCCACTGGTGCCGTACGCGGCATCAGCGCCAGCAGCGGCAGCGTCCCGCCGACAGCCCCGGAGACGGGGACTCCGTGCACACCGACAGCGTGCACTGGGCCGGCGGGCAGGTCCAGCGGGAGCTCTGCAGCCACAGCCGCAGCCGCAGCAGCGGCTCCGCCGCCGCCGGGCCTATGCTCGGCGACGGCGTTCGCCGCCAGCGCCTGTGCGACCTTGTCCCTGGTGTGCCACGATTTGGAGTTAGAGAGGCCGCCGCCGCCGGAGTCAGCCGTCGGGGGTAGCGGCGTCGCTGTCGGCGGGCAGGCGGCGCAGCACGCCGCCGCCGTCACCGCCATCACGCAGGGCGAGTACTTCGTGGCGGTCCGTTGCGGCGTAGTGTGGGCCTCTACAAATAGTCTGAGGGTTGTGGGTACCGGCAGCAGCGGTGCTGTAGCTGCTGCTGCCGCCGCCGCCACCACGAGCGCCGCTGCTGCCGCCGCCGCTGGCGGCGGTGGCAGCGGTGGCGCGAGGTTGACGCCGCATCTGGGTCTTGTGGTGCCGCTGTTGAAGCCGTCGACACTTGTGAGCTTGGCGCTGTACCGCCGTACAGGTGTTGTTGGCGGCAAGAAGGTACGGCATGTGGGGTGCCTCGGGGAGTGCATGTCCCCCTTTGCACACCTTGCAACCCTCCGACGCCTCCGTTACAAAAGCTGATAATGAAAATATTTCTATCATGCACTTCTGCAGTACGTAATAGAGCGTGAGAGCGTGCTGTTTTCGGATCATCAAATTGCGGACCGCTCTGCTTGCTACTGCTGCTGCTACTGCTGCTACCTGTCCTCAGGTCCTCAATGTTCGCGCCATGATTGGCATGATGGCGGCCGAGCAGCTGGTGGGCAAACTGAGGCTGAGGGCGTCAAGTCTGGTGCCGGGCCGCCCCGTGACGTTGTGTCTGCCGCTGAAAGGTACCGGTGCGCGTGTGTGTATGCATGTATAGGGCATAGGGTAATGGTCGGACAGAGGCGGGCGGGCAGGGAAGTCGGCAGTTGATTTCCATCTTGATAAATGACTTTTTGATTTGATAGGAAATGCTCAATCCGAGAAAAAAACACATCTACGCGACGGCCACGCGCCCCATATCCATCCTTCTTATATCCTTGCATCCTTTCCCCGCGCTTTTCCCCGCGCCTTTCCCGCCTACTTGCAGCCGAGCGTTCCGGCCCCCGGCCCTGTGCCACAGTGGCTTGGTGCCGCATGACTCTGCTGCTGTCCCCCGGACCCATGGGTCTGTCCCGGCTCATTGCGGCGTACGCGGAGCACCCGACCTACCCGCCAGTTGCCATGCTGCAGGTGGGTGGTGCTGGATGGGGTTTGTGCGTTTCTCTCTCTCTTTCTCCCTCTCTGTGTGTGTGTGTGTGTGTGTGTTTAGAAGGGGGTGTTGCTCTTACATATGTCGCCGTGTTTTGAGAGAGGAGCCCCCCGTCCACGTCGTCGTGCCATCTGCATGAAACGCCAGTGCCCATGCAGTGCCCATGCAGTTCTGGGACGGGTGTGTACCACCACCACCACCAGGTCCACCACCACCACCACCTGCACCGGTACACGCGACGCACCATCATCACCATCATCACCATCACCATCATGCGTGAGCGGGTACTCCACCGCACTCGTGAGAGACCCCACACCCACACCCACACCCACACCCACACCGTTTGGACGTGCCGGGCAGTGGGTTCCTTGACTACTCAGTGTCATGAAAAGAATCTCCCCACCCTCTTTCCCTTCCCCTTCCCCTTCCCCTCCCCTCCCTGGCCCTCCCTTTCCCTCGTGCACGTCTGGGGTTGGGGTTGGGGGGCGGCTTAGGCGGGTGCCGTACCGGGGCGGGGTTTGAGTGACACGCTTCCCGTGGTGGACTCCAGCAAGGGAGTGGAGCCTGAGGCCCTGAAGCGGCGGGAGAGGAGGCTGCTGATAAAGTGAGGCGCCAAGGGAAGGGGCGGACGGGAGTGGGGAAAGAAATAATGGGTGCTGCTTATTTCAGTAGTAGCAGCAATAGTACATGCTGCAGGAGTAGCAGGAGCAGTAGCAGCCTAAACCTCTAAACGTGATTCCTGCTGCTGCACTGCTGCCCCCCCCCCCAACATGGCCCCCCCATATCGGCTCCCTCCCCTCACCCCGCATTGACATCGCCCCACGCGGGTACATACACACACGGTCAGGTGGGTCTCAGAGAGCAGTCCCGGTCTGTCCGCCAACGCCTCTCGTAAGCTGGTGGAGGATGGCCGTACAGAGTTCAACCTTGGCCGGACCACGCAGCACTGGCGGCGCATCGCAAGGTGGGGGCATGGATGTGGTTGTGGATGTGGATGTGGTTGTGGTTGTGGATGTGGATGTGGATGTGGAAAAAGGGGGGTAGCTCAGGAAGGTGAACCGGCTTTAACGGAGCCATTGTTTGAGTACTGGGTACAAGAGATGTCAAGACCCAGACGAGACGTTATGACTTCCCGGAAAACATCATATACATGTACACGTATATAGTGTATATATATACATACATATGGGCACACATGTATGTGTGATTCTTGGCGGTGAGCGCTTCCTCCCCCTCGGGATGTGGATGAGACCCGTGGGTTGGCGGTGTCCATTCCCTAAAAACACCTCCCCCAACACTCACCTCCTTCGCGCCCTCCCCCGCCTCCTCCATCGTCACCTCCTCCTCTTTCACCTTTACCCCGTTCTGAAGGGCCTTATCTTCCACGGAGCCCATGAAGCGCTTCTGGATCCGGGTCCAGAGCTGGAGCAGTCCCCCGCTTACCCTCGGGGTGGCGGCGGGGGAGGTGCTGCTGCTGATCTGGCCATCCCGTACACTAGCAGTACTGCTGGTGGTGCTGGCAGTACGGATGTTGGTGCTGCGAGGCGAGATGATGCGGCCGCCGGAGGAAGAGGCGGAGGTGGTGGGGTTGGGGCGGGGGTTGGCAGCGGCAGCGGCGGGGGAGGCGGAGGCGGGCGGCGGTGTGGCGGCGGCGGTGTCGTACTTTGGCGAGCCGCCGGCGATGGTGGACGACATTGGGAACGAGCCAGAAGGTAACGGCACCCGGGACACCCCCTGGATAGGGGGGGACTGGATGGCCTTGGCCTTGTTTCGTTGGGTGTTGTTTGTTTTACCTCCTGGGGAAATAGCTCTTCTGGTGGCCGCAAGACCGGACTGAATGGGTGTTTAATCGGCCGGTTGGGCTTCGAAGACCCGGAGTTGAAATTTGTTGGATAAAAACAAAAAGACTGGCTGTCATTATCGGGAACTAGGCTGGGCACCCGGGAGGTGGGGTGTCGCAGGCGAGGTTTCCCCGGGGAGGTGGGGTGTCGCAGCACATCACAACAATCGAACCGTGGTGTGCTCCCGAGCTCACCATCACGTGCACGTGCGCGCGCGTGTGTGTGCGTGTGTTTTGGGTGTAAGGGGAAGATGATCGAGGCTGTCCTTAAAAAGGAGGGGATAAGAGAGGGGGAAAAGGAGCGTGGTGTGGATGAGCTCCGTCGTCGGTGCCACCGGCTGTCACCGGCTCTGGCTCATCATCATGGTGGCATATCCCCAACTTCTTGAGTTTTTGACATGTAGCAGCTGCTGCAGCCAACATGCTTCCTAGCAATGGCCAGATAGGGTGCTATGAGTAACACAATGCACTGATGTCGTCGCCATGCCAACCCCCTGATGCTGTACGGACCCCCTCCTGCCTCCGGACAGCATCGGCGCCGACGAGTGCCGGCTGCGGCGGGGGTAGTGGCGGCGACGGCGCCGCCGATCCGGCAGGCCCCGCGAGCGGCATCGGCAGCGGGTTCGGCCCCACTGTACCTCCGTCTGCAGCACCAACGCCGACGCCGTCGACGCCGACGACGGCGGCTGCGGGGACGGCAGCTTCAGCCTCTGTCAGCGGGCAGTTAGCGCCGCAGTCCAATCCGATACCCATCCCGCCGTCGCAGTCGTCACAGCCCGCCGCGTCGTCGTCCATGATGACCGTCTCCATGACGACCACCGCCGCCGGGTGGATCTTCGGCGCGTCGTCGCCGCCGTCGGCCGCCGCCGCCGCCGCCGCTACCGGCGGCGCAGAGTGGGCGGCGGCGCACCAGCACGTCCTGTTGCAACGCGGCGGCGCCGCCGCCGCCGGTGCCGCGGGGCATCCTCCCTTCACCGCCGCCGCCGCGGCGGCGGTCCCCGGCGGCGCGGAGGTCCCCAAGGATCCGCTGGGGGCGCTACGTCAGCAGTACGACCACATGGTGTACTTCGGTCTCCGCGTGCAGAACGTGTTGGACGACATTGCCGGTGGCATGGAGCGCATGCAGGTCGGTTCGGTCAGCAGGCTGTGTCTGCAGCAGTGCAGCTAGTGCACTTAGCATCCTCGTAGCGTGTAAACTGGCATATTTAGCGTCGCGCTTATGTCAATGGTCCATATGTTTGTAATTTAATATTGTTGGTTGTTACATATTCCCACCCCGTCTCCTGGAGAGCTGCTTTTTCCGATTTGTTGTTGTCCTTGTATTTGCTGTACTTATTACATTTGTTGTGTTTGTTAGCTCAATTCGGTATTCTTTGGCTTCCCGGCGGGATCGAACCCCGGGCCTGGACGGGAACACCATCTCCCCGACTCGAATGTGCCGTACAGGCTCTGCTCAGCTGGCGAGATCCGGTGGCGTCGGGCTGCCTCGTGGTGGGCCTGGCGCTGACGGCGGTGATGCTGTGGACCGTAGGAATGCGTGTCGTACTTGGCGCCGTACTGCTGTACGACCTGCGGCCGCCGCGTTGGCGGGACCCCTGGTTGCCGCCGCCGGCCAACGCGTTCACGCACCTGTCCACTCGATCCGATTTGATGATGTAACTGTAGCGGTAGTTGACAGTTGGTGGTTGCTAATAGATAGAATCGACATTAGTTACTAAAGCAGTTGGTTGCTAGGTAAAATGCGTCATGCAGCGTCAGGCGCGTGTATTACGCGACCCGTGTCGCGTTACAGCACAAAAGACGGCCATATTAGGCAATAGAAGTCTTGACTGTCGTACTACCTGTGTACGGGCGCAATCCTTCCCTGCGCAAGTCGTTTGGTCGTACCATTCATTTATTAGTAAACGCGGGGCGTTGCGGGACTGCTTCCCGCGGGCCCCGCTTACCTTCCTGAATCTTTACCCTGTGTGTCTGTGTGTGTCTGTGTGTGTCTGTGTGTGTCTGTGTGTGTCTGTGTGTGTCTGTGTGTGTCTGTGTGTGTCTGTGTGTGTCTGTGTGTGTCTGTGTGTGTGTTCGTTGCCGTATTGAACTGCTGCAGGGAGCGCACTGCCGCACTGTACATTGTATTACATATTTTGCTACATACTGCTGTTGGGGCTGTCGGCTGTATCCTTGGCGCTACAGACCACACAGAAATGGCGGGGGAAAAGGTGTGGGAGGTCTGGTAAAGGATACATGATACAGTCAGTCAGAAAGTAGGAGTCATGCCACCGTACTCTGCTGTACAGTGTCTATAGCAGTCGCATATTGCTGTCATTTGTGCTCTACATCATGCAGAAGTAAAGGGCATATAGTGTGCTGCTGCTGCTGCTGCATGCTGCTGCTGCTGCGCCTCTGAGGAGTTGAGTGAGGTCGGTTTTGGCCTTTCCGGCCCGTGCGTGTCCCTTGGTGCTGGTGTGCGTGTTGATAGTGGTGCGGGTCTATTAGTGGTGGTACCCGTGGTGGTGATAACAGGCAATTCTGTTGTTCAGCAGCAAAGTATCCGTCCGACCAGGGCCGACGTGTTGACAGTCTGAATGGCGTCTGACTGCAACCCCAAAAGAGGTGGGTGTCTTCACGGCAGGAGTGGAGCTCTGCCTGCTCGCCCCTGCTGTGCAGCTTCCCTGGGATGTGGCACACATACCAGTTACTAACTGGGCCAGCAATTTGTTTACGGGAGAGCAAAAGACATGAAAAGGGGTCTGCAGCTGTCCGCATTGCACCGCACAGGAAGTACGGGGAGTGTACGGCAAAGGAGAGAGCAGAGACGGGAGTACGTCGCACATAACCCAACGGAGTACGGAAAAGAATCTCACATTTACAGCGCCGAAGAGCTTCTCTTGCTGCTGATTCGGCTGGGGGTTAAGGACCAGAGAAGGCACAGACAACCCAAACGAAAAACAGTTAAAATACAAATACAAAATGCTCTACCAGAAATGCAACTTATCCATAGAAATTTGGTTAGCCCGCTGTAACAACAACAACATCAACTACTACTACTACTACTTCTCCATCCTTGGGACGTTGGGACCCTGCTTGGGGCCCATGACTGTGCTGCCTGTGATATGCTCTTGTCTGATCCTAACCAAAGGTTTCTGCCTTTTCTACCGCTCAACGAAGATCCCGAAACGGGCCATCTCCCGATTAAACATATGGTTATGGCTTGCGCGCGTGACTGTATGTGTGTATGTCATGTATATATTTTTTTATGTATGCAGGTTTACCAAACCTTGCATAACGAAGGCAGATGTTGTGAAACCGCTCAGAAGCACTCGTACTGGTGCAAGGAACGGTCCTTTATTCGTCCTGTAGGTACGGCGTTGTCGTTTTCCCACGCCGATGCACTCCATCGCGAAGGAATATTTTCCGCTCCATCAACACGTGCTCGCTCGTACGCAGACACACACACACACACACACATGTATTATGAGCGAGCGGCGACCCGCCTCTGTCCCTTCTCCACCTGCACTTCCGCCTTTGTCGTGTCTCCGTACAACTGCTTATAACTGCTTACAACTGCCTCAAACCAAAACGACTACTTAAACAAGAGTCCCACCCCACAAGCCCTAGATCCCCTTCTAGACCTCCTAACTTCATCTAATAAGGCGAACCGAGGACAGCTCCGGCTGCCCAACACGGAGCCCCACTGCGCTGATCCCGGGGAGGTCTGAACGCTTTTCCACGTCGCCATCATTCAGTCTCACCCGGACACCCAGCACCAGTGCATCCAGCCAGGAGGAGGCCGGGGTAGAGGTATTGGAGAAAGGTGAGGAGCTAATAAGCAGCAACGCTTCTGTCGGAATAGGGAAGAAGTTAAGGCCGGGGCACAGCAGCTCGTCTCCCCTACCGTCGCCGCCGCTGCCGCAGTCATTGACGCAGTCCTCAGTCGTCGTCGGCACCGCTGCTGCTGCTGCTGCTGACGGGGGCGCCGCGGCGGTGTAGATGGCCAGGGCTGCAGATCTAGCCTCGTTGGGCAGCAACAACATCAGGTATATGGCTGTGATGATGGGTCGCAAAGTCCCCCGATTCAGCAATTGGATCTGCAAGATAGGAAGACCCGTGATGATGGATGTTGGTGGGAGGGAGGGAGGGAGGGAAGGGAATGATTCTGGGAGGGGATAACTGAGGGGGGAGGGGGGAGATCGAGAGGACACACCGCAGACGACACCGGGCAGTGTGCCAGTGTATGGCACACCTTCACCCACCCTCGTGCGCGCTCTCTTTCCCCATCTGCATATGTACGTATGTAGCAAAGTACGCACATATGTATCGTACGTACATATACTATGTATGTATTGGCATATGTATGCATGTATGTACTTATTATACGCATGTATAGGAAAAAAGGGCGCACCTCAACTCCTAGAACGCTGTTGGCAGCGATGGTGGGTCTCGGGTCGAAACGGACGTCCACGTACCGGGGGGTCTGGACAGCAGCCGGGGGGGAATGATGACATCCGGAGGCAGAAGCAAGGGCAGCGGGGGTAGCGGCAAGGGCGGGTGGTAGGAAACCAGGATTTCGTTAGCATTCTATGGTTTAGCACGACGCCGTTCTCGCTCCATTTTGCGTTTTAACCATAAGCAGTCAAGAGGTCACAGAAGGAACAAGTGGGGTTCCGGAAATTCCGAGTTCCGAGCGTGCCGCCCTCGGCAGCCTCTTGAAAGTGCGCTTATTAGTGCGTCATTGATACATGCATATATACATGCATATACGCGTACAGAACCATTTGGAGTTATGAATGCAGATAGAATGGTAGTGATAGGGCAGACGGACAGCGCTGGGATTCGGGCTTTTGCAGGAAAGGTATTATTACGGATATAAGGACATGTGGACATCGAATGCATTGAGATTTACGGGTGGAGTTGGCGTGCGCAGGGGATCGAAATTCAAGTAACCCAGTAACAGCCTTTCCTGGCTTGACAGCTGTATGTAATTAGGCCGCAAGGTAGGACAACCTTTCAACCAGTTTATTATATAGAAGCACCCTTCTAATATAACCTTACTATGTTACAATTTGCTATTCCTTGAAGAATCCAGTGCATATATAATGTCACTGCTGCTTCAGCAGAGGCAAAGGCCTGCAAAGGCCATACAACACAACACAGAGCAAAGGCAGTCGCCTTCTTAGCTCATATTCGTATATCTATAATACGAAGCGTCTACATTTTCTCGTCTAACCTCACCTACCGTCATGAGTGGCACAAAGGACAAGCCCATGTCGGGCTTGCATTGCTTCCGTTTAAGGACCTGAGCCTTGGGAGAATCCAAGAGATGCTTGCATACTCCTGGTCCTGATTGTTCACCGAAGGGATCTTTGCTCGTCCGCGACGCCAGGGCCCAAATGATATCGTAGTCTTGAACCTTGGGAGACGGCGAGCTGAGCTTCTGGGAACCAGGACGATGTTTTTTTGCGCAGGTAACTGAAGATCTGATGGCAAAGACAGACAGCACTACAAATGTCAGCAGCCCGTAGCTGTCGGCCGGCCGCAGCCCAGGCCATTGCATGCCTTTCAGCTTTGAGGTTGGGACGCAGTGAAAAGTTATATGTAAAAACAAATAGAGATAATTAATTTTATCCTTATTGTAATCATGGACGCCTTAGAGCTATTTTGAGCAGTTTATTGCTCTGCGACGGTGGGCCGTCGTCGCTATTGCCTGCGACGGTTTTACATCTCCGGAGGAGAGTTTCGAAATGCAGTTTACGTTGAAGTACTTAAATAAATTGAATGCACACATAACTACTTACACATGATTCTGTAACGGGCGCACAAAGAATTCCTTTGTACGATGCCAGTACCGATACCGAGTTACCGGTAGCAGCTCAGCACTCCCACGTTACTTCGGAGAGTACTGCAATAATCATCCGTACTGAAATGGAATTCCATTTCATGTACCAGTATCCAATACGCATGCAACATCATCCTATGCCATCGGCGACAATTGTCGGCGACCGCTTGCGGTTGCGCTCTCGTAGCTTCTGCAGCACAAGCTTGAGCTCATGGCGTCGGAAAACATGGGGTCCTTCTGTGAGTGCGCCTGCGTATCCATATTGCTCTGCATTGAGGCAGAAAGCTGTCTTGAATGCCCCGTGCGGCAGAGGGGGGGCCGGCAGTTGCCACGGCTCCTTCCTTGCAACATCTGTTACAGTCCAGAAGGAGAAAACAAGAGTTGAAGGAGAAGTGCGCGTGCATGCAGCCTCTCATGTGTAGCTATCATTAAATGCATTTTTTTGTTGAAAGCCAATGCAGTTATCGCTCCGTCGCACCAACGAATCGTCGAATCCAAAATCCA
Organism: Volvox carteri f. nagariensis; assembly: GCF_000143455.1. Taxonomy (NCBI): domain Eukaryota; kingdom Viridiplantae; phylum Chlorophyta; class Chlorophyceae; order Chlamydomonadales; family Volvocaceae; genus Volvox; species Volvox carteri. The sequence goes on along the minus strand of NW_003307545.1, from coordinate 2,808,247 downwards.
TACCGTGGCTCCCAGCACGAAATCTTTGTTTGGCCCGCAATCAGCTACGCATCAGTGTCTGACATTTCACCTTACCATAATGTACTCCCTTGCCCCTCCCAGCAGCGTCCCAAGTGCCTATCTTCTTTCCGTAACAATTTTGCTAGACCAAGCACAGTCCCATGATTCTTGCTAACTTGTATACGAAACACCATAGGATTAACATATAAAAGTAGAGTGTAGTGAGGACTGTCGGTATGGTTCAGGTCACAGAGCTTCAATCAGCCATCGGGGAAACTTCTCCTGTTAGTGATAATACGCCGTTAAACGATGAAAGCTTTACAAGTACAATAGATCCTGTTGAACTTGGGAACTCTGACAGCCAGCCGAACGGTACCATGGATGTTGAGCACCCAAACAACCACCTTGAGGAGCCAAACCCGAACACTAGCATAGAAAGCATCGCTCCAGATTCTGCAGAGAGCGAACCTGCTTACGATCTGGCGCTGCTTGTTGGTGAAGGCGCCTTGGCCCGCGCGCTGGAGGGCAATGCGGAGCCCTACCCGCAGCTTCCTGAGACCGACGAGGAGAGGGACGCCTTTGAGGAAGAGTTCCAGCGCGCTGTTCAGGAGCTCGCGGCGGCCAGCGGCTCCAACCCCTCCTCGGAGTCTTCGGAAGCCGCCACAACGCCTCAGGACCCGTCACCGCCCCTCACAGCCTGACGACTGCTCTGCACAGCGGAACCGAAGCAGCACACTGTGTATGCACCCCTGCACAATCCCTCCCCTCCTCGCCGGCGTACGGCAAGGCGTGTTCATTCTTACCACCTCAAACTGCCAATCATCACCAGCACCAACACCAGCACCTTGCCACGTCCCCCAAATTTCCATCTGTGCCCTCAAGCTGACAACTTATATGGGCAGTCGCTGATGTTGGATAGCTGCAAGACTGTGAGTCCCGTACGTATGTACGTGTGTAATGTGTGTATATATGTGTGTTTTGATGCTTGAATCGATACCCAGGGTTGAGCTGACGACGCCCTGTGTGGACATCTGTACGAATAAATGGGCGATTGAAAACGTATATAACTTATGGCGAAGTGGTAGCCTGCGTATGTATCCAGTGTGCTGAATATCCTCGTGAATGAACGAATGAATGAATGTGTGTGTGTTTGTGTGTCTGTGTGTGTTTGTGTGTATGAATGAATGTATCTCTGTCTGTCTGACCTCGGCAAACCCCCCTCGGAACGACTTCACCTCCAGACACCCCGCACTGAAACACAGCGGGCGCCCCCCCCCTTGTGACACACACAACCCTCTCGGCGGCACTGGCACTCCAGGCTCCTCTGGGGGAGGGGGAAGGGGGGGGGGAGCTTAGGGAAAGAGGTTTAGGGCTTGTCGACGAAGCGTCATCCCTCTGTGCTACTGTGTGTGACTGTGTGGACAGCGGTGTAACCCGTTTCATGGCCTCACAAGGCACTTGGCGCATCGGAGGTGCTTTGTCTTTCATGCGGGTATCATGCGGCTCGGCTCCTGCAGGTAGCGCGCTTGGCCACCGTGGAATCCAACTTGAACGATCCTGCCCTGAACCGGAAGCAGATCTAACCAGAGGAAGTTAACGTTGTGGCATTCGGTTATGTGGTGCCGAGAGAGACCGCCTGCAGCGGACTTATGAATTGAGCCCCGTACGGAATGGCAAGCTCGAAGCCTTCCGGGAGCCGAGGCCAGGACGGTTATAAATCACGTGATGAACAGGAGGTAAAAGCAACAGAAAGCAGGAAGTCAGGGCACAGCAAGTTGTTGGAGATAATGGCGCCCAAAGGCGCACAATTTGCCAAGGATGCGCTCTACATGTCTCATGTAGTAGTTGAAGGTCTGACAGCGTTGGCAATGCTCATCGCCCCTCAACAGCTTTTCCCAACAGCAGCTGCTAACTCCGCTAGCTCCGCTGACATGCTGATCCGCGGGATTGGTGTGTGTCAAATTGCGTTGATCATCCTTTACTGGAAACACTTGGGGCCCCTTGAAGCTTTTGGCTCTGGGCGTCTTGTGGCAGCACTATTTGCTTGGCAACACCTTGCGTCGTTGGCAGTCGTAATCTACAACGATTTAAAAGGTGGAGCTCGAGACTGGGGGCTTTGGCCAATCGTTCTGCACGCGGGTTGGGGATTTGGTATGATATTTACAGTGGGATTCCGACAGATTGTAGCTGGATTGTGGCTTAGTGTGCGCGGATGAGGATGATCAGCACATATTACAAAAACTTTGTGCGTGTGCATAATCTGCGTAACGTATGCAGTAAAATGCGGGTTTTGATACCCGAGCCTCCCGGGACGCTTGAACTCAGGCGGAGGAGAGTAGTGCAGTATGCCAACATGTTTAGTCATCATCTGTCGATTTAAGACAATTCTGATAGTCTTCTGTACAGGGCATTCTTTTGTATAGCTATGCGCGATTGTCATGGGTCTCGGAGCATCGTGCTTACTCCTGCAAATGGCGATTTCCATATCCAGTTGAAGGTGCTTAGTAGGGTGACGATATCTTGTTACCAGTAATGATGGTCTTGTTGGCAGTTTCAGTTGGTCTCCTATAGCCGCCAGGCATTTCGCCTAAATTGTAATACATCTGCGCTTGTGCAAGTTGGCCGCAAATTGCAGTCGCCTCATGGAAGCAAACCTACTTGAAGCTGCACATTTAGGGACCTTTTAGCAGCCCAGCTAACCTCAAGTCAATTCGACAGCACATCCCATCCTTCGCGGTTTCCCCGTCTCTGACCCAGCCGACAAGGAGGAGCACAATCCCACCAGCGCGAGACAACTCCCCCTCAACCCGTCTTCGCTTTATTTCACACGCATCTCCGAAGCCCTGAGGCCCCCCTCTGCTGCTCGCCCTCTCCTCGCGGCGCCATCCACCCAACTGCTCCGTCCTCCCAAGACCCCTCCCAGCAGCCTCCCCCCCGTTCCCCCCCACCAGGACAGGAAAGCCTAAGACATCCCCATCGCGACACGGTGAAGCTAGCTACACGCAGTCCGCGCGCTGCAACGCCTCTCTGGTTCCACAACAGCTATAGCTACTACAGCTGCCATCGCTGCCATAGCATTTGACATCATCAGTCCGCGGCCAAACTTCACCGCCGCCCCGCACCGGCAGCGGCAGGACTAACACCCGTCTAGACAGTTACAGAGATCACGAGCAACACCAGCATCAGCTGCTATCGTTACCATAATCATCATCATCATCAGCAGCAGCAGCAGCCGCAACAGCAACAGCAGTACCAGCAGCAGCAGTACCAGCAGCAGCAGCCGTCATGGTGGACGCTGTAGCTTCGCAACAGCAGCTTCACAAAATATTATTGTCCTGGGACTACTTTGATTTGTGGCGGCGATGTGAAGGGGGGGGAGGGCTGTTCGAGGAGCTCAAAACGGTGCCGCAAACCTTCACCAACGTGAAGGTGCGCATCTGTACGTGTGTTGTCTGTCTCTGTATGCGTGCGTGTCTGTATGTGTGTGTGTCCGTACATGCACACGTGTGAGAAAAAGAGAGAAGAAACGGGGGGAGAGGGGGGCTGGGGCCCACGTGTCTCAATACACATCCGTACAGACGTACATTCTGCTCCACAGCCTGTCCCCTAGCCCTAACCCCCAACTCCCCTTCCCCCCAGTTCCCGCTTCTGGGGCGTCCCCCCCCATTGAAGCGGACATAAAACGAACAGACATATGTATGTATATATATATACATACATACAAATACAACCAAACAGATGTACAAACAGACATACATAGAGATTCAAACGTACATATATACCTACCAAGTACCCACCCACCTTTCCCCCGACCCCCCCCCCGACCCCCTACAGGAGTACCAGTCCGTCATGGAGCCGCTGTTGCTGGAGGAGTGCTGTGCTCAGATCATGCGGGGGGTGGAGGAGGGGGAGGTCATGGCGCCGCATCCCGCGGTGGTGGCCAGCCACGAACATGTGAGCCCAGCCAGCGACCTGTCTGAATGTCTGTCTGTCTGTCTGTCTGGCGAGTTGGACTTGGTGAGGGGCCGCAGCCGCCACCGCGGCCGCCGTGTGTGTGTGTGTGTGTGTGTACCAGGGAAAGGGAAACTGGAAGGGGAAGGGGAAGGGTAAGGGTAAGGGTAAGGGTAAGGGGAAGGGGAAGGGGGAAATGGCGACCAGGCCCCAAACCCCACCACACTCGGTGTGTGCGTATGTGTGTATGTTTATCCACGTCAGTGTCACGTGAAGCAAATCCAGCCGTGTCGCACCCAGGTGTTCTGTGTATGGGGTCGGGAAGGCGTGGGTGCGGGTGTGGGTGTGGGTGTGGGTGCGGGAATCGGTGCGTCACAAACCCCGAGTATATGAATACACACATACAAACACTTTAGCTGCCCTCTGAATGCCGCCTTGCTGTCCTGATTTGCCTTGCCCCCCTGGTCCCCCTCCCCCCCCCCACACACACACATTCCTTGCCGGGTTTGGGGCGAAATGCCTCCTAGAGAGAGGACTTCCTCATCGTTCGATTAGTACTGCAGGTGAGGGGAGTTAAGGGGGGAGTGTACACATACTGTGCCTGTATGCGTATGGTGGGTATGTCGTGGTGTATGGTGGGTAAAGCTTCCAGTTGACAGTTGACAGTTAGTCGCGATCACGCATACCCTCACCCACACTCACCCATACATCCTCCAGTTGGTGGCAGTTGGTGGCAGTTGGTGGCAGTTGGATTTGTGTCAGTTGGCAGTTGACAACCCGTTGCTTGCCTTGCATCATCATCATCATCATCATCTGCAATCATCATCCCCCCCCCCAATCCCCCTAATCAACGGACAGGCGGGCATTACGGAGAGCTACACGGACAATGACGTGGTGCTCATCTGCAAAGAAAACCCCGAGGTACGGCATTGTACGGCGGGGGTTACTCCACGTCGCTGGAGAACGACATGGGGAGGGGGAGAAGGGGCTGGATTCCTAGGGTTAGAAGCCGTGGCTATGCGGTAGTAGCAGTAGCAACAGTAGCAGGAGAAAGGGGGAAAGGGGATTCTCTTCACCGTTGGGTATTGCTACAGCGGTTGCTGTTGCTGTTGCTGGCGGTTGGCCTATTCCGTCATCAGCGGGGGTTTACCTGAGGGGCCCGTGGGATTGCCGCTACGCCCCCCTCTCGCCCTCTTCCCTATTTTTCCCGTCCGCCTTTTCCTGACTTTGCATTTATCACCCCCCCAACCTCCCCCCCTAACCTCCCCCCCACACCCCCACACCACGCACTCCAACACCAGGCGGATAATGTCGGCACGGGCTTACATGCGCTAGGGTTTTGTGAGGCACACGAGGGGCAGCAGGTGGGA
>NW_003307545.1:2801207-2802876 GCF_000143455.1 Volvox carteri f. nagariensis | reverse complement strand
GAGGCGAGGGGGAGGGGGGGGAGGAGGGGGAGGCGAGCCAGTGGCAAATGAAGCAGACACCGGATTGAGCTAAAGGAGGAGACACAAATGCTGCATCAGGAATATATATATTTACTGACCAGTGATGACAACAGTAGTGGTAGCAGTCTTGGCGGGGTGACGTGGCCGTAGCGGCGGGTTGCGAGAGGAGTTACGTACTGAAGCTGCCACAGCACTCCAAAGTCATCAAAGGAGGCGGAAGGCGAAAACAACCCAGGGAGGGAAAGTTGGGAAACCTTTGGAGCAGCCGATATGAAAGGAAAGTCTTGTAAGAAAAGCAAGGAAGGCCGCAAAGAAGAAAGTGTATCGGAAAGTGTAATGTGATGTAATCGGAAAGTCTACCCGAAGTGGGAGAGGGGGGAAGAGGGGGGGAGGGGGAAAACACAGCTGACACGGAGCAGTACGGTAACCCGGGGGGAGGTCACCTCTTGTGTCTGGGACCGCCGCCACCTGCTATGTACGACATGACGTGGGGCCTTCCTGGAGTTGAGGGGGTGGGGTGGGGATTACATCATCATTGTCGTCATCCTTTGTGCCATCATACTAACCCCCAACCACCACAACCACCGCCACAACCACCACGGCAACTACTCTGGCTCTGTTTTTACGTTCCCACAAACACGAGCATACACGAGCTCGGCTTCCGCATCTCCGCTACCTATACAGTCTATGTTTACGGCATGTACGGAACGTGTACGGGTGAGCTTATCTGACCGCAGGTTCTTAGAATCAAGTTCTATTTGGTGCCCTCAAGCCAGGCCGGCGGGGCGCGTGGGGCTCAGAGGTGTGTTCGGGCCGTACGTATGTATGTATGTATGTATGTATGTACACGAGAGGGAAAGGGGCCAAAAGCTGTTGCTGTTGTTGTTGCTGTGCTTTATAAAGGTTAAATAAAACCTTTGTCTAGTAGTGTGTGAACTAGTCTCCTTCCAAAACACCAACGACCTTCATACAAGACATAACAACAGACTTAACAACAGACAGACAGACAGACAGACAGACGTTACGGTTCACGTGTGCAGGGCCAAGGCCATGTCCGCCGGCCTCACCACCTGCTCCTCGTGCTGGTGGCTGCTGCGGCTGGGCAACATCTCCACCATCACCCGCGAGTGGACGGCGCTGCGTCACGCGCACCTGGTGCCGTTCATGGACATACTCATAAGCGGTGCGGCGGGGTGTTGCTGAAGGTTGTCTGGATGCGTGTGTGTGTATGTGTACGTGTGTATGTGTGTGTATGTGTATGTGTGTATGTGTATGTCTGTGTGTGTATGTGTATGTGTGTATGTGTATGTGTATGTATGTGTATGTGGGTCGGGATGGATGGGATAGGATCTGACTTGTAGGAGCGGGGCCTGTAGGTTCTGTTTGGGGGAGGGTCTCCATTGGTGTGGGGAGAGAAGGGGGGGAAAGGGGGGGGAGGGGGAGGAGGGTGTTTTAGGGTTTTGTTTCCTATCTCCATGTGCAGCTTAAACAGGTAATGGACATGCATACATACATACTTACTTCCTCCTGTTGATGCTGTCTGTTCTCCCGCATCTAGCCCCTCTCCCCCTCCCCCTCCCCCTCCCCTTCCCCACGGGTGCCCCCACCTCACATACATACATACGAACATACATACATACACACACAC
>NW_003307545.1:2797253-2801005 GCF_000143455.1 Volvox carteri f. nagariensis | reverse complement strand
GGGTAGTCCAGGAGAAGACAAATACTGCAGACTGCAGACCTGGGGTTGGCGGGGGTGGGTGGGAGATCTAGGAGGGGGAGGAGGAGGAGGGGGAGGAAGGGGGGTATAACGGTTGCCCCGCATTTGGGCTGAAAATAGTGGTAGGTAGGAACTGCCAGTAAGTGGCAATATAACGTTTTGCCGTACGGTGATGATGTCATTTCGCAGATGTCGGCTCTGCAGGCGGGTCTCGACGGCACGCCGGTGGTGCTTATCCAGGTGAGTGTACGTGTGTACGTGTGTGTACGTGTGTATGTGTATGTGTTTTAAGTACGGATATGGGTTGACGGACGGATGTCGGCAAGACACGGGGATATCGCCTCCACCAGGCAAATCCGTTTCCCGGGTTTCCCGTTTGCTACTGCTACTGCTGATTTGTCAGCATTACCACATACCCAGATCTGTCCTATACAGGCTCCACATCTCCTGCCGTACAAAAACCCACCACGCCGGTTCCCCTTCCCCCCTTCTTCCCTCCTGGTTACTTTCCGTTAGTTAGGGTCAGTTAAAGAGTCAGTTAAAGAGTCAGTTAGAGGTCGTCTAAGGAGAATCCATGTTTTACCCGCGGGTTATTCCCGGGGTCCGCCCTCCCCCCCTCCCTCCCCCCCGCTCTTTTCCGTACGCGCAGGGCCCCCCCGGTACGGGCAAGACCCGTACGATTCTCAACCTGTTGTCGGTCATCATGCATTCGGCGCACAAGGGCAGCATTGCGCTCATGAACAGCGTGGCGGCGGCGGGGGCGGATAAGGCGGCGGGTGAGGGGTTGGGGCGTGTGGGGGGAGAGGTAGCGGGGGAGGAGGGGGGGAGGCGCGCATGTGTGTATATATGTGTGTATATATATGTGTGTGTGTGGTGTAGGAAGGGGACGGGGGAAAGGGGAGTTCATTGGCAATTGCGGTATGGGGGGAAGAGGGACAAACAGACAGACAGACAGACGGACAAAACCCCGACCTGACACGTTTTTGTTTTTTCTTTTTCACTCTCCCTGGTGCCCTTTTTTCCCCCGTCATACGTTGACGTATACATGTACAATCGTACATACGGATGTACGGATGGATGCACGGACGGACATACATACATACACACACACACGGACACGCAGCCCCCAGCGGACTGGCGGCGCTGCTGCCGCCCTCAACGGAGGGCCGGAGCCGCCTGAGGGACGTCCTTTGCCCCTGGCTGTACGGCAACCTCCTGCCGGGAGGATCAACCGGCAACTGCCGGGATGACATCACGCCGTACGATCCCGTACCACCCGGCTCGGGTGTCCACGATGACTGCTTCGGGCTGCTTCGTCGAGCCGCGCCTCACCGTCTGGGCCATAGCATGGGGCCCAAGGCGCATGTGCTCGTGTGCGCACCGTCTAACAGCGCGCTGGACGAGATTGTAATGCGGTACGACAACATGTGACGTACGCCGTACTTCTGATTTCTCTGGTGTGCTGCGCGAGAATTACAGAGGTGCTGCCCTTTGCTTCTTGGGCCTTCTTTCCACCGAAATTGCATCTTTTCTTTTTTGTTCTAAAAAAAACTAAACAAAAAAGTCGCTTTGTGCACTTTTTTTACAAAAACTCATCCGCTCATCGGCTCATGACTTTTTTTGTAAAACAATATTCATTTTTTCCGTACAATCATTGGCTCCTCCGCTCATCCTAAGGCCGGAATGCGACTACAGCCTTAAAACGTTTGGTGATTTTTGGAACCACCGCCACAACCAACCCCAAACCTAACCCGCCCTCCCAACCTAACCCGCCCCTCCCCCCCCCCCCGCCTTCTGCCCACAGAATCCTCCGCTCGGGCCTTATGGATAAGGACGGAGCCAACTTCGCTCCCAGTCTGGTTCGCGTGGGCGTGAGGTCGCATCACAGCGTGGCGGCGGTGTCTTTGGATACCATTGTGGAGTCAAGGTTGGGAGGGGGGGAGAAGGTACGGCGTGTGTGTATTTGTGTGTGTATGTGTATGTGTGTGCGCGTGTATGTGTGTGAAGGTTACAAATATCTATCTGACCGGGCCTGACGACACTGGCCAGGGGCCTGCTGGGATACAGCCCCAACGGAAGGACCGCCTAAGCTCTCCCCCGGGGACGGGAGAGGGCCGTGAGGGGGCCCTCTGCCCCCCCCCCCTCTCCTAAGCAGCCGACAGCCGCAAGTCTGCTAGAGAGAGTGTATATGTATGTGTGTGTGTGTAAATGGGTGTGTTTCGTTCTCAGGTTCCCAGGTTCCCAGGTTTACCTCCCCACCACCACCACCACACACATACACATCGGTCGCCGTCGCAAAGACGACTAAAGTGCTCAGCGTGGCGTTAGGGTACGGCATCCAGTGCTTTACGGGGTACGGCATTGGTAATCCCCCATTCCCCCATCCCTGATCAACCCCCTACATCACCCCACCCCCACCCCCACCCCCACCCCCACCCCCCAGGGCGGCGGTAAGGAGTCCGGGGTTGTTGGTGGCGGCAGCGCCGGGGCTCAGGAGCGGGACCGTATGCGGGTGGCCATCCTGGACGAGGCCAACATCGTGTGCTCCACCTTGTCCTTTGCGGGCAGCTCCGTGTTTTCCAGACTGAGGTGGTTGGGATGGTTAGGGTGGTTGGGGTGGTTAGGGTGGTTAGGGTGGGGTCCGCCCCTTGGCGCACAACATACACCTACTTACATGTTCACATATACATTTCATATTTACACATGTTCACATATTTACATTTATATCTTTTCATCTTTACGTTTGCGTATATGTACACGTATCTTTCCTTCCTGCAGCCCTGAAAACGCCTTTCTAACCCCACTTCTCTGTCGCCCTCGCTGTTGCCCTGTACCCCCTCCCTGCCCTCCCCCCCTTCGCAGCCGCAAGTTCGACGTGGTGGTGATCGACGAGGCCGCCCAGGCGGTGGAGCCCTCCACGCTCGTGCCCATGGTGATGGGGTGCAAGCAGGTGTGTATAGGGGTGCGTGTGTATGTGTGTGTATGTGTGTGTATGTGTGTGTATGTGTGTGTATGTGTGTGTATGTGTGTGTATGTGTGTGTATGTGTGTGTATGTGTGTGTATGTGTGTGTATGTGTGTGTATGTGTGTGTATGTGTGTGTATGTGTGTGTATGTGTGTGTATGTGTGTGTATGTGTGTGTATGTGTGTGTATGTGTGTGTATGTGTGTGTATGTGTGTGTATGTGTGTGTATGTGTATGTATGTGTGTATGTGTGTATGTGTATGTATGTGTGTATGTGTGTATGTGTATGTGGGGCGTACAGGATGATTCCGACAAAATGCGGAACCAAATTCCCCTCGTACGTGAGAGGTTGGATGCCGACGGACACCCATGCCGATGGACGGTAATGGACCTCTTTACAGACGGGCTCGCATCATTTATGTGGAATGAACCTATAACCGCGTCCCCATATTTCCAGCTTGTCCAAAACACACACGCACACACCACACTTGCACACACACGCGCGAAATCTCCCCTCCTTTGTACGGCAGCAAATTTCGTCTGTGTATGGACGAGCATATCTCCCGCACCCCACCCCCCCCACCCCGTCCGCAACCCAGGTGTATTTGGTGGGTGATCCCGTACAGCTGCCCGCCACCGTCATATCCACCCGGGCCATGGAGCAGGGGTACGACTGCTCTCTATTCAAACGACTGCAGGTACGACGGATACAGTACACTTGTACGACATGTTCAGTTATGATTTGCGTTCCTCATTTTAGCAGTGCTTAG
>NW_003307545.1:2794564-2795572 GCF_000143455.1 Volvox carteri f. nagariensis | reverse complement strand
CTGTGATGGTGGGGAGGGGGAAAGAGAGAGTGTGTGTGTGTGACACACATACACACATTGTGTGTATGTGTAGGCGCGTCCTTAATCCCACAACCCCCACCTATCACACCCCGCCCTCCCCGCCGCATATCGTAGAACACTATCACCCCAGGACCCGACCCGACCCCCCCCCCGCGCGATCTGGCATCCACCATTACCATCACCACATCACCCGCGTCCCCCTCCCTCCCTCCCCCTCCCCCCCTGCCGCGGACTATCTGCTGACAGGGCAGAGAGAAGGATATTTGCATCTTCTCTGCCGTACGATCTCCGGCGGTTTCAAAGAAGGGGGGACGCAGACCCGGTGAGCCGGTTGGTTGGTTGAGACTGACAAACCAACAGACAAACAAGGCCACACACAGAATAAAAAGTTGGTCTTTTTTGGACAGGGTTTTAGTAACTAAAAAGATTGCGTCTTGTTTAGTGCGTTGTCGCTGCTGGTGCTGTGCTACGCTTACGTAGCGGTTAGAGCTGCTGGTGATGGCGATGGCTGTTGCATGATCTGCCGTACGGCGTTCCTATTTATGTGGGGGGAAAAGACATTCCCCTTTAGATGTACGGCATTGTTGTTGTTGTTGTTGTTGTTGGTGTCCCCAACATAGGCATCGGTTTCGTGGCAGACGAGCGGCGAATCAACGTCGGCATCACCCGTGCGCGCTGCAGCCTCATCGTCATCGGCAACATAAGGGCCCTGCAGGTACGACTCTCTTGTCGTACAACAGTGCATGGAAGGAAATACGGTTTCCAGAGCACGAGGCGTGACGCGGTCGTACGTGTACGGCAGGGGAGTGAAACCCGTAACGAAGCGGCACACGAATTATTGGCGCGCGGCCTGTCTGGCCCCCCTGTGCAGGGGGGGGGGGGAAAGGTTGGCAGTTACTGTCCATCAGCATTCCCACCCTCAATCCCCCTCAATCCCCCCATCAGCTTCACTCGCTCGTGGCTTGTCTTCCCCCCACACCCCCCCAA
>NW_003307545.1:2747084-2794049 GCF_000143455.1 Volvox carteri f. nagariensis | reverse complement strand
TTGATGAGGGAGTTGTGCGAAGAGGGGAAATTTCATGCGGGGGATGAGTGATGTTGGGGGGGGGGGTGGCCTGTCGGATTGGCTCTGGGTTGCCTCTCCCTCCAAATATATACCGGATATTGATGCTGGGGGGACGCGCATCGTAGTGGAGTGGGGGGGAAGGGGGGCGGCCCGATGGTTGAGATGGGGCGGGAAATGGGGCGGGAAGGTTTGGAGACGTGGTGGCAAAACACACACGCGGATGCGCTCGGGCTCGAGACTGGTGTTTGTGTGGGTATAGCGGGGGGGGGGATGGGGCCAGGGGGAAGGGGGGAGGGGGAAAGGGAGACTCTCACATACGCACACACATACGCACAGACGCACACACACATACACACACTGTGGTACATTTCCACTTCATCAACGACCAAAACGCCCTATATCCTCTGCTTGGTCAACCCTTCTGCTCCACCCTTCTTCCTTTCTGTTGGGCTCTGTAGTGCCCCCCCCCCCCCCTGGAGCACCCCCCCTGCTGGGTAATGGTTCCCGTCTCGCACGCAACCTTTCCCCTTTCTCACCTCCCCTACCTACCTACCTACCTCCTTACCTACCTCCTTACCTTTCCTTACCTACCTACCTACCTACCTACCTGCCTGCCTGCCTGCCTGCCTACCTACCTACCTACCTACCTACCTACCTCCTTACCTACCTCCTTACCTACCTCCTTACCTACCTCCCCCCCCTACTCCACGTGATTCGTCTTTCCCCTACCCTAACCGCCTACCTCAGTCTCGCGCCCGGGCGGAGCGCAAGGCCGCCGAGGCGCGGGCCAAGGAGGGGGGCGCCCACGCGGATATGGAGGGCACTGGGGACCTGGCGGGGGAGGGGGACGGCGGGGAGGGGCAGGAGGCGGCGGCGGCGGCGGGCGGCGATGGCGGCGGCGGAGAGGAGTTGGAGAACCCTGGGGCGGATGAAGGGTCGTTTGGAGCTGGGGATGAGGATGAGGAGGATGGTGAGGGTGAGGAGGGTGAGTACAATCGAAGTGGGGGCTGCGAGGGCTCCGGGAGGTGGGGTTCGCAATGTGAGCACATGCACATGCACATGCACATATATACAGACACACCATGTTCACACGTCGGCAATAGTATCATCGCAGAAACGTGAAAATGTTCGAATGGATGGATACCGATGTACCGCCCTTGTACGGCGCCCTTCCTGTTCTGTCCACCTGTATGTATGTATGTACGTATGTTTGTATGCATGCACACATACATACATGCAGAGACAGGAGGGTAGGAATATACATACATACATACATATAGCGTACAAATGTAAATACCGCTGTCGTAGCTGATAGATAGTGCAGGCACGTGCATTTTTCCCGCTCCGCCGTGCATGTGTTTACCATCTTTCTAAATGTATCTGTACTGCTGTACGGCACCCGTACGGCTTGTGGGAATGATCCGTGTGCCGTACAGAGGACAAACCCATTCAACGGGATGCCGCGGCGGCCATCACGGCGGACCAGCTGGCGGCGGCAGCCGCCACTGGCGGCGGCGGTGCCGGTGGCGGCGGCGGTGCCGGTGGCAGTGGCGTCTCCGCCGCCGCCGCCGCCCCCCCTGCCGCCACTCCTGCTGCTGCCGCATCCGCACCCACGCCCACCAAACGCAAGACCGCACCCGGCGGCGGCGGCGGCGGCGGCAAAACCGGCAAGCGCGCTAAAGCATAAGCGGTTGTTAGTCCAGATGACGGACGGCGCAGAGTGTGTTGGTCCTTAGGAATACCGCGCTGGCTCTCGCCCCCTGGGGTTCCTTTCGGCGACGGAATTACACACACACACACTCTACTTAGTGTGACTTTCTTCTTCAACTTGTAAGGTGTACTTCTCCCGCGGCTCAGCTCGATTCTTACATACATACATACATACCAGACCAGACCCACGACAAACCCAAAGGAGCGCTGTGGTGGAGCGTGTGGGGTATGTGGGTGCTTTTCAACTGATTGGAGCACTGCGGGGGGGGGGGAGAGGGGGGATTGATGTGTGGGGCGGGTATATATGCGTGTGCGTGCACGGCGCGCAGTGTGTATTTTTTCACATATTATTCGTGTTTTTGAAATTGGGCTAGCTTGTGTTCGTCAAGCGGTCCCCAGCTGCACGAATAGCGCTGGGGGGGGAGAGTGAGGAGGAGGGAGGAGGGGGAAGGGGAGGGGGAGGGGAGGAGGGGGACGGGGAGGGGGAGGGGGAGGGAAAGAGTGAAGCAGGCGCTAGTAGCGCGGGTAGACCGGGAGGCGAGCTGGGGGGGGAGGAAAGACCCCACGATGGCGGCACGTTGGACGAAAATGGTTTTCTCCTAGCCGTGCGTATGTATGTATGTACGTACGTATATATGTTGATATTAACATCCTGTGGGGGCCCTATGCTCCCAGGAGGTCAGGAAGGCGGTCGAGACGAACTCGGGTTTGTCTTAGGGCTGGGTGAGCCGGGGTCGTCTTCCTACTGCTCTCATGTCGCCTTTTTTACTGTATTTGTTAGCAGCAAGCTGGAGCCTCCATGACGGGAAGGCAGGCAGGCAGGTATGTGTGTGCGTGTGTGTATAGGGGGGAGAGGAGGAGGATAGAGAACGAGAGGGAACTTGGGGGGAAGAGAGAGAGGTTGCTCTCCTCACGTGCCCTAGCGCCGCCCCGGGTTTACCTGGCTATGAGGCTAGGTGAGGGCAGTCCAGGTTTGTGTCAGGTTGGGTCGGATTTGGTTAGCTTAGCAGGGAAAGCTGGCGACGGCTTTCATCACGCCGCTTCTCCCAGCAATCTAACGTAAGGAGGGCGGTGGCGATGCCTTGATACGTGGCCTGCCGATGATGCACTTGGCTGCCCAAGTGTGTGTGTACGCTTCGTGTGGCGCCGGTACGGCCTGAGTGTGAAGAGAGGCTCCGGGTGAAGAGAGTGTCCTGGGCTTGGGTGCAAAACTGAAATGAGCCGCGAGGCGTAAGGGTTGGAGATTGTGTGCGTATATATATATATGTGTGTGTGTGTGTTTATGTGATGTGGGTTCGTTATCCTGGAGCAGTTCAGTCCCTCCCACACGTGGGTCAGTCTGTCTGTCTGCCCGTCACGTGTCGCCGCGCTCTGGAGAAATTCGTCGTGTGTGCGGTATGGTGTATGAGGATCGTGCGTGACGGTGTTGGTGATGATGATGGCTGTTGTCTCATGCACTTGACTGCCAACACCGCAGAGTACAGGTGCACACACACACATACACACTTCAGACTGCCACCACCGGTGTTATGTGCTGCAACCTGGTCCTCTTTTGGCAGGTTCTACCTTATATCTATGTGTTCACGGCCACAGACGGCTCCCCAGGACAGGATAGGAGTTATCCTGGGTTCGCTGGTCACTCCTCTTGTCGCTTGTAGATCCAAGTACCGTAATTACGCCGTACACACATCATTGCGTACCGATGTGCAGGGAAGTTTTATATCCCCGCTGGCCTTCCCGCTTCACAAGCAAGGTCCGCCTCTGGCTGCTTTGGAAAAGCTGTATGATACTAATGCAAAGCCACAGCAGTGAAAATAGTTCGTGCTTGCCGTAGTCCTTGCCCCTTAAAGCAAGGGAGGCAGACGTTGCCAACCGTGGTTTAGCCGCATGCATTCATGTATGTACTCACAAACAGACGCCCCAAAATAAACCAAACACGGTTTTGCGGAAACGCATGCAGCTTGCAGTTCTTATGTGTACGCAAATTTGAATCATACACACGCACCCTTTCCCAGGTCCTCTGCTAGCCTATGGAGGCCATTAGTCAACCCTGGTGGGCAAAAGTGGTGGCCAAAAACATACATACACACATATCCATACACATGCCGTTTGCTGTTCAGGCCTTCCCGTGCTTGGCATGAGTACACATTTACAAATGGGTTTCCCGCTCTTTTGGAATCCCCTACCCACATCCCCTACCCACATCACCCATATGGTAAAGGGGAAACGGGGCGCCCCATCGCCTGTTCCTTGGCCTTTGGGATTGCGGGTGGGTTGTCAAACTCCAGGCGCTGTTTTTCTGTGCCTGACTTGCACCCCGCCCGGCATGTTGCGGCGCACACAGTGCCCTAAGTAAGACCGACCCAGATCAAATCCGACCAGCAGCAGCGGGCCAACGAGAGATACCCGCAGGGCACCTGCCTGCCTGGCCTACACAAGCAGATGCATTAAGACATTCCAGCGATTCCGGTGGCAATGGTTTGACCAGGCACGTGCCTCCTGCAGCGCTGCTGGGCTCTTAGCGCCCTCGACGGCGCCCAAGCTTAGGGGACCCTTGGAGGCAGGCGGCCTCTCCCATTCACGTGAGATGCTGTATCCTGGTTCGCTGCAAAGCTCCCTGCTCCTCCTCTATTGCTGCGCTTGCTGTTGTTGTTGTTGTTGTTGCTGTGCATGAACGGAATTAGGAAGGTGTGCGCGCAGCTGCTGGCCCACGGAGTCGTCAAGGCTATCATCGTCCCATGACTTGTCCCAAAGCTCCTTCCTCTTAAGGTCCTCCTGTGCAGGGGATAAGAACTGGTCAGAAAAAGGGATGGTTCTAACTAACGGGTCGGCTTTCAAGAGGCAATATGAACAGCGCACACCAGGCTAGGCTCCCAGTCCTCATGTTGAAACTCCTCGAACTCGTCATCCTCCTCCAGGGCAACGGTACCTTTCTTAGCCGGGTCCGCCATCTCTAACGCCCGGGTTGCCTGCCCAGGCAGATCAGAGGATGATTAAAACGCAATATTAAACAGGTATCTTCTGTCTTATTGAAATAGAATATGCCAGGCACGAAGCTTCAGACAAATGGTTTTGGCGGTGAAAATGTCGACAAATTTTCGTGTCCGACTTCCTAATTGTGCGATTTTGCTGGTTTTGTGATATTTGAAATTATGTTATCATGCCTTAGGTTTTCTGGCCCCCCCCAAGGAACATGCCGACGTGTGCTCGTACCTGTACTCCTCCGTACCGGCAGACCTTTGTGCATGCATTGCGCCGAAGTGTTGGTTGTCTTAATGAATCCTGGTTGAGTTTACCTTTCCTTTCATCCACTACCTCTTTTTGTTGATCTTGCGGTCCATAAGCCTCCTGGCTTGTCTGTAGTAGTGCTCGCGGATTGAGGGGCTACAAGATGGGTATTTCGAACTGATTGCGTAAATCCTGCTGTTTCCTGTGCGCGAGGCGTTGTATCATTGGAAGCACTCAGACATTTCGCTTATTTGTTGGTGCCTTTGTTGGAACTCGAAAGGTCCAGAACTGGGAACAAAACCCACTGGGCCTTTTGAGCTCCTTCTCGCAATCAGTCGCTAAGGCGAGATGCCCGTCTGGCAGCCCACGAGCACCACCCCGCTTCGTGCCTCCCATGTAGTCCTCCCCGGCTCCTCGCCTTCCACGGAAGGTAGGGCATCCTGTAGCCTGTGGTCCACGATGCAGGTGGACGCAACACACAGAACATCGCCAGACCACAGACTCATGAAACCGCCTTGCATGTGCAAATCCCTGCGCCTTGCGTTTGGCTACATCAAACGTTGAACACGGCAACACCTACACAGCAGCCGTCGAGCGCCTAGCGGAGAGGAAAGGCGCTTACTCTATGCACCACCGTTTGGTGTTAGGCACTCTCCGGTGGTCCGGTGGTCTCCTGCCCAATCCGCTCGCTCTCTGTCTCTTAGCGTCCCTCTGCCTCGGCCTCGTGCGCATGTTGGTGGCATTTGTATGTATCTCTTGTAGAGGGGCCGGACATCAGGCGACATCCTGTCAGCTGACTGGGTAGGTCAGCCGTTGACAACAAATCAATTCATTCCACGCAAAAGCTTGCAATGCTCTGAAGGTTGGAAGGAACCGGAGCACACAAACTACAAGGCGATTGCTGTGGTGTCGCATGGTTGATTGACTCCTTCGGAAGCCTGCGTCGGAGCCTTTGGATGCTCGTCCATGTCATTGATCGTCCCAATCCTGACTTATGCCGCGTTGCGTTGGGTGTCACACACAGCCATGCACGACCGTCAAACTCACCTGGACGCAGCTGACATCTTTGTTTGAAGTATATAATATATAGAGAGAGGCGCGGAAGTTATGTTGCGGATATTGTCAACACCTTGCCTGGCGGCGAGCCAGTACCCCAGCCTATAGGGGTCAAGCTGCCCAGGATGCACGGCGGATACACACAGTACTCAAATTTAAGCCGCGCCTACATCTGGTTTGTTGCAGGCAGAACGCGGCTCGGTGTTGTTCATGGCCCACCATTGGGCTCTGTGAGGGAACCTCATCGGAACGTCACTGTTGAACTTTATAAAAAAATTTTAACAGCATGTTATCATGCAAGTTTCCTCAGATTCCACATTTTCATCTGATTTCCGTAAGGGAATGGGAGAATGTGCGGGGCTTCAGTAATACAGCGCCATGCGCAACCTGAAGATTCATCAAGGAGATGGAAGTCACCAATACAAGGGATAACAACACGGCTCAACCTTCTTTTTCCGTTGTGTTGCGAATTGGACTATCACTAGCTATCTTGTAGGTTGGTAACCTCGTCATCGCCTACCCATCCACGACTCCGTAACTTGATTGGCGACGACTAGGGAACAAACTCCCTGACCGTAAGCTATGGCACTACGTCGCATAGAAAACACTGTCATATTTCCCAATCTGGAATACCTCAACTGATATCGACATGCCAAAGCGCTAGCTATGGGAATTAAGAGCGTGATGGCGCCGCCCTTCTGCGCCATACACTTACCGAATTACTGTTGCAACTTAAAGAGGATTACTTGAGGAAATTTCCGGTTGCCATGGCCAGACCGGTAGCTGTAGGAAAACATAATTGGATCTGAGTTGCAGCAGAGGAAGCGGTTTCCGCTGGTTGATTTCTTTTTGATGACTTACATTGGTGCTTACTGGAGCACTGTGCACCTACGTTGCACGCAGCGGGCGCCCCGCGTTTATGCCCCATGCGAGCCTTCGCCAAGTTGCAAACTAGTTTTTTGCTTCGTATTACTATTATGTCAAATATTGAATCAAGCGAAAGGCGAAAACGGACAGCCGCTGTATAACAAAGGCATGCAACACGATGGCCATGCGCACGAGGCAAACGCGCCACACCTGCACGGCGAGGGCGATGCGCACAAGATGCTCAAAGGATATGATGACCTTCCTTCATCAACCTCCGCGCTTTTGCAACCTTTGCTCAACTCCGGTCGCCATGCTGATGACATCTCTAGCCAAAAACGGGCCCTCGCTTCCGCTTCTGGCAGCAGCGCAACGAACAATTCCGTGGAAGAGAGCAGCAGCTATGAACCCACTCTGGAAATCAGGCGCCCCTCATCAGGTGGAGGCCTCCACAGTGACGGAGATGATGGCGGCAGCAGCGGCGACGGTGGACCATTAGCCGAGGGCACTGCCACCACCGCCACGAGCAACAACAGTAGCAGCAGTAGCAGCAGCAGCGCGCTGTCCCCGCCGTCGCCGCCGCCTCGGCTGTATGTCCCGCAGTTCGACCCTCACACTCACCAGCAGCTAGTTTGCAGCTATGACCGAGTCACAGCTCCGGAACCCGCTATCGGCTGTGGACCAAACAGAGTGGAGGTCGAATTCCAAGCTCTGATCGTGGGGGGAAGGGGGGAAGCTGGGGGGGGTTTGTCGGCGCCGCCGCCACCAGCCGCCAGCGACAACGACAATGACGGGGGCGGGGGCGGCGGCGGCGGCAGCGGCGGCGGCGGCGGCGGATCAACACCTCCGGCGGCGGCTGACGTCCCTTTGCGCATGGTAAGCGGAACCACAGATGGTAGTTGTACGGATGGTAGTTGTACAAATGGTAGTTGTACGGATGGTAGTCCTTGTTATGCCCCAATGTTATTATGCCTCCACCCCACGGCCTGGGTGAGTCTAACTTCGCCGCCTCACTTACCGTGTGTGTGTGTGAATGTATTATGTATTTATGTATGTTTGTTTGTGTCTGTGTGGTGTATCGTGGCGTATTCGACGACCCTGGTTTCCCCGAACCCCGAACCCGCAGTGCGCCGCCCCCGCGGCCTACAGCTCCGAAACCCGCACCCTCAACTGGGCATTATGCTGGCTGCCGGGGGACCCGCCGGATGAAGTACTGGCGGCGGCGGCGGCGGCGGCGCTCGCCGTCGAGAACCCGCTGAACAGCGCAAACGGTACTTTTGGCAGTAGCGGTAGCAGCACCGGCAGCGGCAACGGCAGTAGCAGTAGCAGCAGCGGTGGAAAAACGTACGGCGATGTGGTTCTCCGGGTTACGTTGCCCCGGATGACGTTGTACGGGATCTCGTCCATGGCACCCGGAAACTACAGCCTCGCAGTCGGCGGCGCTGACGCAGTTGGAATTGTCGTACATCCCGCGGCGGGGACTGCGGTGGCCGGCGACGGAGGCGCCGGGGCGGCGGCGGTAGCAGCCGTCAGAGCTCCGGACGTTGGCAGCGCCGCAACAATCGTACTTTCTGATGCCGTACCGACGGCGCCGCCGCCAACGACATCCATACCCGTCGGCGGCGCCGCGGCGCTGACGCTCTGGTTTGAGTTTCGAGCATGCGCCACCGCCGACACTGGCACAGCCACTGCCGCTACGGCCATCACTGCTACAGCCCCCGGCAATAGCAGCACGGGAAGTACGAGCAACAATGGCAACGATGTCGGTAACGGTAACGGCAAATTAAACGGAACCGACAACGGTAGCAGCAATAACGGAATCAGCGTCAATAACGGAACCAGCAACACCACTGGAAATAGGCTAAAAGGGCAGGGAAGCGATGGCATCGGCAACAGTATTGCAACCACGACAACCTACAACAGCAGCACACGCGGTACCAGCAAAACTGGCGCGGCAATGCGGGTCTTAACCGCTAACGGTCTAACTGCCTCACGTGTTCTATCTCTAACCCTCTGGGGCCCCAAGGCCGATCCGCAACCGGCGTCGACAACGTGCAAATGCGCCGCTGCCACCGCCGCCGCCGCCGCCGGTGATGGCGACGGCGGCGGCGGCGGCGGCTGCGCCGCCGGTCTCGTGCCCTTGATTGCCACGATCGTTCCTCTACAGAACGCCGTGAGCAGTACAACCGCCAGCGACAGTAACAGAAACGACGGTCCTGCTACGTTTTCCAGGGCCAATGTTACATTGTGGCCCAGCGGCAGCTACGGCAGTAGTGACGGTGGCGGAGGTGAACCGGCGCCGTTTGTAAGATGCGTGAAGCCCCCGCTGTACGACAAGTTTAGTCGCCGATTCGTCTTCTCAGCTTGCTGGCGATATGCCTGCTTGCCAGCGGCGCTTACTCGGCGGCCGTACGAACTTATGCTGGGCCCGGTGTCGTACACGGCGGCGGTGACGCCGTTGCCAGCCGGCAGATACCGTATGACCACGTCGCTGCCGTACGGTGTTGGCATGTCGTACGAGTACACGACGGCGGTAGGCGGTCCTTGGACGACAGTAACCGCCAACCGCTCCGATGGCGGCGGCGGGCTCGTAGTGAATTTGCCGTACTTGGGAGCGGGGCAGATGAGAATTCGGATTCAAATTCCCTTCGACGGCAACGTTGACGACGGCGGTGGTGAGTTGAGTCTGTGGTTCCTAGGCTCTACTTGATTGCCCTTGCCTGTCTGTTTGCCGTACACTCATCTACTCCCCACGGGGACCTTTTCGACGCCGTCGGATCGCCTGTACGAAAATTCCCACTGCCGCCGCCGCCGCCGCCGCCGCCATTGTGATGTTCCGCCGCCTCAGGGTCCCTGGAACTCAAGCTGATCTCCTCCGCCACCAGTTTTGGATCCAGTTCTGGATCCGGTTCTGGATCCAGTTCTGGATCCAGTTCTGGATCCGGGACGGAACCAAACGGCGGCGGCAGTAGCAGCAGCAGCAACAGTAGCGACAAGTACGGCACCGACGGAAGCAGCAACAGCACCACCGGCGGCGGCGGTGGGGTGGTTTTGGCACAGCCTGACGGCACCGCCACGACGTTGCCGCCGCTGCCCAGCGCCGCCACCGCCGCCAATGCCACGCTGGTGGTGGTTTCGAAGCTTTGGCTGCCCCGCCGCGTGAGGGTTGCTGGCGGCGGCGGCGGCGGCAGCGGCGTGAGTACGGTTTCGGAGCTGGGGGAAATAATTCGCCGTGGGATCGAGGATGCTGACGCGGCTGCCACCGCCGCCGCCGCCACCGCCAGCCCTTATAGCCAGGTTTGTTGACACGGCCCTGACTATCATTTATAAAAAGATTAGTTTATTCGTTATCACTGCATGAGCAGCATCGGCCTAGTAGTGTCATTACACACACACCACCCACTCACCAAGTCGCTCATGTCTTTACTTCCCAGGGCAACGTATCCGCCTCCGTGGCGCTGGTGGGATTCCGCCTTACGATGCCGATACAGTTTAAAGACGTCCCGGGGGTTCCAGATTGTAGTGATGAATCGCTGGCGGAGCTTCGCGCCGCCGCCGCCGCCGCGGCGGCGGCGGCGGCGGCGACGGCAATGACTCCGTCGGGCAACGACAGCAGTACGACGGCGGTGACGCTGCTGTCCGTGGGCTGCTCGTTTGTTGCTAGCCGCCGCCGCCACCACCACCGGCGGCGGCTACAGCAGCTACAGCAGCAGGAGGTACGACGTCCAGAAAAGTTGGTTTCTGTTTTTGTTTTTATTCCTCTCTGAAAATTGCTGCTCTCATAATAATGCAGTACACCAGTACGGCACACCACCCTAACCCCGGAGGGCTCCAGGTTACACCTTTACAGGGCTACGAAGCTCCGGAAGCGAGTGTAATAATAAAAATAAAATAATAATAATAATAATAATAATAATAATAATAATAATAATAAATATATAATAAATAATACTAATAATAATAAAAATAAATAATACTAATAATGATAACATTACACACTCACACATATGCACGTATCCGCATGGTCCTCAGCTAAAACTTATTTCAGGCCGTCAAAATAATTAATTATTTCAGTCTGTCACTGTCTTTTAGCTAAAGTCTTCCTGCCCCTCCCGCAGACACTTCATGTCGTAATTCCCTCTCCCCGCGTGTCGCGTACGGCAGACTTGTACAGCGCATGTCAACACCCCCGTCTCCGTCGACACGCCTGTGCTGGACCTGGACGCCTTTATCTCGTCCAGTACGGCATCTTTGTCGTACATGTACGGCGGCGCCTCATGCCTTCTAGATCCAACATCAGCGGACATCGACGTGACGTCCAAGCTGACAGTCTCTGTGTCGATGCCCGCCGCCAGGGTGGCGATGGCATCATCGGCGACGGCGACGGCCGACGGCGGCGGCGCCGATGCGTCAGCCTCGGCGTCGGCCTGTACGGCAGGCGCGCAGGTGCTGGCGTCGTCGCTTGGTCTTAGCGATGGCGAGGTACGGCAAATTGGGAGAAGTTCAGACGGATAACGAGCCAGATGGCCAGATGGAGGTGATGGTGGAGGTGGCACACACACCACACACTGCCCCCGACGGACATATGCGAACCAGCGGCAGTGCGTTCTGCCGCCGGGGTAGTGCAGGTGCCGCAGCGGGAGCTTCCCCTGTCCCTGGCAGCTGCCTGTCTGCCTGTCTGTCTGTCTGCCTGCCCGTGTGTGTGTCTGTCCGTGTGTGTATGCGAATGCTTGGCCGAGCTGATTAACGGCGGCATTGCGCCTTACGCCCTATTTTCGGATATGGATGCGTTTTGATGGCGAAGTACGACAATGGTGGCAATGGTGACGATGCTCACACAGGTGATGGTGGTGGGCTGCCAGCTGTCAGCGGAGGCGCCACCGAGTGCCGTACCGCAGTCAGGCCGCCAGGGAGCCAGCCCGCCGCCCGGCAGTAATAGCAGCGGTGGCGGCGGCGGCAGCAGCGGCAGTAGCGCTAATATTAGTAGGCATGGGAGCAAGGCCAACGGAGCGGCCATCGTTGCCGTCGCCGTCAGCGTCGCCGCCGTCGCCGCTGTGGCGGCGGCGGTTCTTCTGGGAGTGGCACTTGTACGGAAGCGGCGCCGCCAGAACCGCAGCGCGCGTTTCATTAGTTCCTCGGAAGCCACGACAGGAAGGGGCGAACGAGCCTTCGACAACATTTCTTCGACGCCATTCTTCACGAATGATGCGATGAAAGCGAAGACCGAAGACATCGCGCAGTTCAGTCGAGTGGCGGCGGCGCCGCTGCCGCCGCCGCCGCCGCCGCCGGCGATGCGAGCCGCTCTTGGAGAGGCCATCAGAGGGCCAGAGGGTCGATGTGGCACTAGCGGCGCTATGATGCCAAGCTCTTCCAAGAGCCTCGTGTCGTACAGGATACGGGCATGCTCGTCGACGTACGGCAGCGGGGCCGCCTTGGGCAGGGCTGTCAGCGGCAGTGGCGCGGCAGGCGGCATGGGCGCTGAGGGGTCGGGGGGGGATAGATGGACGGCATCACCGCCGGCGGCATCGGCGGCATCGGCATCGGCGGCGGCGGCATCACCGCGGTGCAACACGTACAGCAGCGGCGACGGCGGCGGAGCTGGTGCAGGCGCCGAGGTCGGCGGCGGGACCCCCTGGTCTCCGGAACAGATTGTACGACGGCGCGGAGCGTTCCATTGGGGCCACGTTAATCAGCCGGGTTGTACGAATGGCAGTGATGATGGCCTTGGCGGTGCTGCCGCCGCCGCCCCCGCCGTTGGGGATATGGTATGCTGTACGTTGGGCGACGCCGCCGTACAGGGAACCTCAGACCGCGGCTCCGTTGCCCGATCCTCATCCTCACGTAGGGCCTCTGGCGGCGCCGACGGCGGCGGCGGCGGTAGTGCCGCTGGTGGTTGGTACGACCTTTTCGGTTTGGACGAAGCGATGGCCGTCGGGGGTAGCGACTTTAGCATAAGGTGCGTTGCCGCCGTGCCGTACGGTCCGGCGGCGCGACGGCGGAGCAGTGGTGACAGTGCACACGTCCTGCGCCGCAGCAATGCCGGCAACCTGCCGCTGGAGTTCTTCCCGCCGCCGCCATCGTCATACGACAGCTGTGGCGACAGAGCCGTCGGAGGTGCCCCTCGCCTTGTCGGTCAACAACAAACATCAGCGAAAGATCTGTATCCAGGGCAACGGCAACGGCTCACCGCGCCAGCCGGCGCCGTCGCGACGGCGGTAGCGGTGGCGTCGACGCCGCCACCGCCGCCGCCATTCTCGCCCAGGTCTTCGACGCCGGCTCTTCCGCAACTGCACCTCCGATTTGCGCTTCCCGGAATGGATTGGTACGGCGTCCGAGATAACACGCCGTGCGACGCAGAACAGATTGGTGGTCGCGGCAGCGGCGGCGGCGGCGACGGCGGCGATGGTCCAGGGGATTTACCCGCCACGAACGACGGCGGCGAGGAGGGAGATCTGCTCCGAGTGCAGTCGAGACGGCCGGCGTTTCTAGATGGTACGGGAGGAACCCTCGCCGCCGCCGTCGCAGCGACGGTAAGATCGTCCTGCAGCGGCAGTGGCGGCGGCGGCGGCAGCAGCGGCGGTACGACATCACGCTCGACAGGCTGCCCTAGGGAGCTATCCACACGTGTTGAGCCGCGCCGCGGCGGCTTCATCCACCGGAACTCCGTCGCGCCGTACACGGGCCACCAGCCGTCGTTCACATCGTACATTCGTAATCGGAATTGCGCCTGTTCCGCGACTGAGGCCATTGGTGGCGGCGGCGGCGGCGGCGGCGCTTGCTTCGAGGCCTGGTCGCCCTCTTCGATGTCACCTCTCAATAGCCCCTTACGCGGCGCGGTTGCTGGGGAGATATGTACGACACTGGCGGGAGTCATAGGCGATCGCCGCCGCAGCAGTGGGTACGAAGGCTTTGGCGGCGGCAGCGGCAGCAGCAGCGCCGCCGCCAACGCCGCAGCGGCCAGTGACAGGATGAGGAGCGCCGCCGGCGCCAAGACCGACGCCTCGGACGACGAACAGGACGCAAGTACGGTCCGTACAACGGCCGAGCTGCCGCTGGCTCCACCGCCGTCCCCGTCGGCGGCGGAGATGGCGCCTCAATGGATGGGCGGACTGTCGCGGCGGGCCAGGCCCAGTCCCGTACGGCACTCAGCCGACGGCGAGTGTGCCGCGCGGTCAGCCTGTGTTCCTCCGCCGGCGGCGGTGGCGGCGGTGCCGGCTGGCGACGGCGGCGCAGCGGCACCCGACGTCGCAGCATCTGCCACCGTCGCAGCCGGTGCGTCTGCGGTTCCTCCAAACCTGGATCCGAATTCCGATAGCGTAAAATACAATGTACGGCAGCCGCCGTACGTGCAGCCGTCAGGCACCCTGGATTCGAACTTAAAAATATCGGGTCCTGCAGCGCCGCGCAGCGGCAGCGGCGACGACGACGCTGTCCAAGATTCTGCGGATGCCGGCGGCGGCAATGACGACGCAGTACAGCACGGTTACGACAGCGGCGGCGGCGGCAGACGGCCTGCAGCGACCCAGCCAGCATCTCCTCGCCCGTTGACAGGCCTGTCGATAAGCCGCGGCGTAGGCCTGGCGTATTGCACAGCGCCGGCGGCGCCGCTCCACGACAGCAGCAGCGGCAGTAACTCGCCGTACTCCCACAACAGCACGAATGGGAGCGGCCCGAATGGCTATGTTGGCAGCGGCGGCGGCGGCGGCGGGGGGCGACGGAGGGTGGAGGAGCTGTCACCCGCCTTTGGCCCGTCACCGGCGATGCGCGCGCGGCAGTTAGTCAGACGATCCTCGTCTTGCGGCTCATCCGACGGTGCCGTACCGTACGGCATGGGGGGATTGGTGGATCCGTACGTGGAGGCTAATGCGGGAAGCGGCGCAGCACGGCTCGCGATGATGAAGCGGTTGGCGGTTGGCCCTCCGCGACCCGCCTGGGGCCTTGTGCACGTAAGCACGTGGCGGATGGAAGAGGAAGAGTCTGAACTCTTTAGGTTGTACGTGCCGTACGGCTGGGGCTGGTTTGGGTTTTTGTCCCCCCTGGTTCATCGGCCGGTATTTCCCCACCCTCCGCACTCACCCCCTCACTCACCCCCCACTCGCCCAACCTCCTGCTTCCAAAACCCCAAATGCTGCTTTCGTCACTTTTGTTGCCTCGTCCAGGCTGGTGTCGCGCCAATGAAGCGCAGCATCGCATCCGTTCAGTATGTCAAGAGCCTCAACCAGGCTGAGGCATCTGGCGCGGCTGCGGCACTTGCGGCGCCGCCCTCAGCTGCCGTGATGGCGGCGGCGGCGGCGGCGGCTGGTGGTGGTTGTTGTGGTGGTCGTCACAGTTCCGTACCTGGGCGGCTCTTCCTGAGCGGCAGCAGCTCCCCGGGGGGTGACGGAGAGGGGTCATCGCGAGCTTCGTCAGAGACCTCGGTTCCCTTTCTCCGGCTCGTGGTGTAGAAATGACCCATGGGCCGAATGCGGCGAGGAAGAAAATGACCCGCGGGTCAGTCGGTTATTAAAGCCAGACCCATGATGTCCCAACGGGAGGCCAATGGATCTATTTACATGTACAAATATAAGAGGAGAGAGAGAGAGAGAGAGAGAGAGAGAGAGAGGGGGAGGGAGAGAGGGGGGGGGAGGGAGCGAGGGAGCGACAGCCAAACCAAAACCACAAATCTCTCCGTTTTGTGGAGTTCGTTTGGTCGTGTGTATATGGTAGAGTAGAGAGCTGCGCATGAGGGTTTTCCACCCTTTACATGCACACAGACCGACATACACACAAACCCAAATTAATACCGGCAGGCGTCTCTTAAGTGTTGCAATTCTCCGTCGTTGCCAAAACAGGCGACACACATACACACAGATATGAGGATAATATAAGGTTGCTGACTCCTGACTCCGATCCACGAGTGTATAAAAATATAGGTGCTTCGATATTACGGCTGCAGGCGCTGCGGGCCGACGATTGAGCCTACGAGCCGTACGAGCCAGTGAGTAGTGGCAAGATGCTACGCTCGCTCATGTTACGCCGTATTGACAACGGCATCCTTATATGGCACGATTTGTGTTCGCGCACTTTCATTTTAGGGTGTGACACTCATTTTGTTTGTTTCCTATCCGTCTTGTTGGTGCATTTCCCACACGATCGTACATTGCCGTACACAGACCTGCCTTTGTGTCACCTCTGCTATCCGCCTCTACTCCTCTGTTTCCTCTTTTTGTGCAAATGCTGTTGACATGACACCATTTTATTCGTATACGCGCACACATTGTTTACAAACGGCAACTTGACACCTTTGGTGTCATTGCGCAAAGTCACTGCAGCGCAATGGTGCTGTGTTTTTATTTTGCACGGCGTTGTACTGCAACATGGATCTGGTGTGCTGGGGAGAGTGGGGTGGAAAGGGGGAGAGCGAGAGAGTGAGGGATGTTGCTGATGTTGGTGAGAAGTATGTGATTATTAATTATTTAGTTTTCTTAATTCACATGTCCGTACCCGCTGGTGGTGGCTGGAGGGACGCGGGTTGGTGCCATAGTAGTGTGTTGGATGATGCCATTTATTTCAGCGCCGTCCCCTCTTCGCCGTTCCCGGCTTCCGGGTTTAAGAGAACATAAAGGGACGCACAAAGGGGGGAAGCGGCCTCCGGGGGGTTGGGCCCCCGTGGCCGGCGGCCGGCTGCCAGCAGGCCTCGGGACATACATACATACGTACATACATAAGGCAGGTGGCTGGCAGGGGTTAAGGCCTTAGGACTTCTGCTCCCGGAGTGTCCGGTTTCATATCCGCCTGCCGGCACCGCGGGTACTTAACAAGTGTTGAAATGGGAGGTGGTCGCCCATCGTACAAACGGCTTAGGACGTGATAATCTCAACTTGCGAGCTGACCAGGAACTAAGTTGAGGCGCCGTTGATCCGCTAGATTTGGTTGGATGCTGGTGGTGAGTTGCCGAACCCAAAGAATACACTCTGAAGTCGGATGGGGTGAATGGATTAGGGGCCCCTCTCGCAGGGGAAAGCAGGGAACTGCCTCGGGAAAGGGGGCCGCTGGTGAAGCTATACCACCCTATAACAACATCATAAGGCCCGCCGGGAAATTGTTGGGAAAATAAAGACATGAAGCTAATTTCATGCACATTAAACGATAATGGTGATGTATGTATGTATGTAATGCCATAGCTACTGCTACTGCTGTCCTGTTGCTGCGGTAGTTCCTGGTGTTGTAACTGGTGCCAGTTGCTATCAAATTGGTGTTATTGGTGTTGATGATAATGATGACGCAGTGTGTTTCGCTTGAGAAGCAGGGTGTTGAGATGAAGCGCGGACTACGACGTGCGGCAGTGCACACATCGCCGGGAGCTGGTGCTCTTTTGCCCCTTCTTAAAGTACTGGTTCAGCAGCAGCATTAGCAGCAGCATTAGCAGCAGCAGATTTAGCACACACGCGTTAAAACGGATTAAAACATATACATGGGTAGTTGTTCCAACCTTCTACTGCTTTCGGAATGACCGGCACGAAATCCGTTTTGCACAATTGTAAATTTCGCTCGCATCTCTCTCACGCTCTCACTTTTCAGCTTACCAGCTAGGGCAGAGGCAGGATCGATAATCGCGACAGAAAAATAACCTAAACCGCCAATTCATGTATGTATGTATGTCTCCCTAATCGCTGCTATTGCTGCGAAACCCGTCGCGATTGCAATCTGTTGCTCTATATCTGTGGCCCCCCCTCAGCAACACAGCTCCTCCTCCCCCCCTCCCCCATATCCTATACAGCCTCCTTGAGAACTACTTCAGTGGGTACTTCGGCCACCTCCCCCGATGTATCTATCAGGGGTCACTAGCATCTGCACCGCGAAGGGTTACGATGCGATGAAAGCCACATAAGGTTGCACCCGTCGTCCACCCGTGCAACCCAACCACCAACTCCCAACCGACCTAACCACCAGGACCAACTGCTCCATCCAACGTCCACTGCACAACACCCCAGAAGATAAAGAGCCCCGCCCTCGTCCCCCGCCGGACGTGGAACGCGGAAGTTGTCATTATCGTCATTATCATCATCATCATTACAACCATCAAACATCAACCACCACAGAACTCAACCGCTGTCAGCGCTAGCGCTAGCGCCCCCATCGACACACCATCCTCGGCTGCAACACGCCCTCTCGAGCCCACTACCGCTATAAACGGTACCCCAACCCACATACAACCCCCCACCCCCCCCAAATTACCCTGCGCGCTGCGGGTGCTGTTTTGCGCCTTTATGATTTTGTACGGCATCCGGAGGTGGAGTTGTCGGGGTCAGGTGCATGTGAATGGGTGCGCCCACATGTTTGTATGTATGTTGTTACAGGGTGGTTAACTTCGCCAGCGGCCCCCTTTCCCGGGGCAGTCCCTGCTCTCCCCTGCTAGAGGGGCACCCTAATCCGTCACCCCATCCGACTTCAGAATGTATTCGTTGAGTTCGGCAACTCACCACCAGCATCCAACCAAATCTAGCGGATCAACGGCGCATCAACTTAGTTCCTGGTCAGCTCGCAAGTTGATATTATCACGTCCTACACCGTCCATAAGATGGGGGGCCACCTCCCATTTCATCACTCCTCAAACACCCGAGGAGCCGGCAGGCGGATTTGAACCCGGGTCGACTGGGTCAACTGGGAGCAGAAGTTTGTATGTATGCATGAAAATATGTTTGTATGTCCATATGTGCCCTTCCTTCGCCCGTGTCCGAAACTCAACAAGGCGCAGCTGTGCAGTCTGAACCCTCCTTCATGCAGTACAATGTACGAATTACCCCTCCAGGGAATTTCGAGAGCGGACGTTTTTTTATTTAGGCGGCAACACAGTAATAAGGGGAATAAGGGGGCAGGGGCCTTTCCACACGACATCGCGGACCGCACGGAACTCACAGAGCCCTCACAGCAGCCGAGTGAAGTGGTGACCTTGGGTCACCTTTTTTCATGGCGCCTAGAGCGTACGACCGTCGTACTAAAGGTAGTTTGGAAGCAGAGAATAGAGGAGTCTGATTTTATGGTGTACGAAACCGGTGTACTGCACCGTCGCCGCCATGAAAAAAGCTTCCCAACGGGTAACGAACGGTCAACGGTCCGTCCATCAGGCTGTGAAGGGTTTTCCACCTTCTCCCCACCGCCCGGCCCCGGGGTTTCATTCTGCGGTTCCTACCGTACGACTGCTGCCGTACACTTTGTCGCGACACAAACCTGCGCGCACTTACTTACACAAACAAATGCACTTGGCAGTTCCTCACTGTGAGCGTCCTCCGATTCCATTAAAACTGCGTCAATAAGCCCCAACCGTTAGCGGCGCAACTGATTTTACCAATACGTTAACCGCTCCACCCAACCGCCCGGATTCGCGCGCATGAGGGCCTTGCGTGTTTCATCGTACACGAAACACAGCAAGAACCACGGCAGCCCGGGCAGCCAATGAAGACCGGAGATCGGCCCGGTGTTGAACACGACCTGTACGACGGGAAATGTACGACGGCAACGGCAATGTAAGCAAAAGGTCTACGACAGTTCAGATGAGATGTAGAGGTGCGTGAAGTAGTAGCTGAATGAGAGAGGTACGGAAGTGACAAGGCAGTGGCCAATGTTCATATGCACAGGTATAAATAGGTTACTAAGGGTTTACTTGTATTTCAGCAAACGGAAATCCGCGAATTTGACAAAACTAGAAAGCACCCGGAGAGCGATCACTCTCCCACAGATCACAAAAAAACACAAAACACAAAACGGAAACACAGGTGTGTAAGTTCTCGAAAAACTTAGATAAGTCGAAATCGCGATGATAAAAACGCGCCTTACAACCCCCAATTTTTTAAAGCGACTTACGTTTAAGGGCGGCACGTAGGCGATGAGCACCACCAGGCATGCTTCGAAGACGAAGCCTCCCAACATGAATTTGTTGTTCAGAACACCCTGTACGGCACATTTAAAAAAAACCGAGTTTTAAGGAAAAAAGCAGGAAGAAAGGTCGTGTATGGGATTTGTAAAGGTTTATACGAAGCCGTGCACAGCCCGTCGTCCGGCTTCTTTCGTACATCGTACATCGATATTACCTGTGAAAAAATCGACAGCTTCCGAGTCTTGGACATCAGCGCCGCGATAATCTTGTTCATTACCACCGCTACGAAGTATGCTGTCTGTCCCTGAGATAACACGTGTCGTTGGTAGGTGGGGTTTGGTACGTTTTGGTGTGCCGCACGCCAATAGTACAGAGATCCCGTCGGCGCTTCGGCGTTTTTGTCCACTTCGCCGCGGCCTCCGAAACCAAAGGTTGCGGAGAGGGTGGCGTTGAAGGCGGAGCCGCAGAAGTACTTGAAGTTCCTGTGTGGGTGAGTGGGTGTGTGGGTGTGTGTGGGGGGGGGAGGGCGGCGTGTTGTGGGGTGTGGGGGTGTCCTTTGGAAAATAGTGATCGGGATGGTGATGTGGGGGGTGATTGAGGAGGCTGGTGGTTGAAAGATAAGAGGCAAGAGGGCCAGAGGACCCCGTTGCAGAAGGTTGGGCGGGGAGGAGGGGTAGGTCGGTCGGGAGGAGGGTTCGGTCGGTCGGGAGGCACCTGTTAAAACTACGGATGGGGCAGAGGAGAGACCGTTGCTTAAATATTCGGACAGAAAGGAAAGAAACCCTAAGTAGGAAATGTTTTGAACAGAAGGAAAGGGTTTTACAACTACTACAGGGACAGCTCCCAAGGGTGAGATGTAAAATAAATCTCCTGACCATTCTGCAACCCACCGAATATAACAACATCCCCCCGAAGAAGAAGAAGAAGAAGGAAAAAAATTGAAACAACGAAGAAAGCCAGGTCGAGCTAAAAGCATGTATGCTGCCCCGGGCATAGCCTTGTGTGCGCATATATGTATGTGTGTATTTAGAGAGAGAGAGAGGGGGGGAGAAAGTAATGTGTCATGTTTACCGGCGTGTACAGCACTACGTCCTGGCATCCCATCCGCCGTTTCCGTACCAACCGCCACAACCGCCGTGCACCAACGTACGCCAAATATACCACCAAACCCCAACGCGCCAGCAGCACGGCCCCCCAACTCTCCCCCCAATATTATTTTTCCAACCACCCAACCACCGAACTCTCTCGCCCCCGGGGCCGTCCTTACCTATCGTCTTCGGGCGTCAGAATGTTGCGGTACGGCGATGTCGTACTGGTACTTTCAGTCAGATAAAAGGCCCTCTCCGCGGCGCCGAGTCCGTTGTACCAGGAACATGTACGACTGCAAACCGCCTCGGGCCCCAAGGCGAAACCTCGGAAGCCGCGGCCGCCTAAGCGTTTGGCGGTTGGGAGGTTGGGTGGTTAAGGAGCTTCTTTAAAAATTATTAAGGTAGGACTTTGGGTAGGTAGTTTGGTGGTTATGGAGGTTTCGGCAACATGTACGATACGTGTCACACACAGACACACACGCTCGCCAGGTGGTGAGGGATTCGTCCATCCCCCGGAGGAGGCTATCGGTCAGATGGAATCAGTCTGGCAATTCCCAGACCGCTAAAGATCACACAAATAAACAGACAGACAGACAAACGTACCCGGCGCAAACTCCGAAAATGGGTCGCTATAGTTGTTGCTGGCAAAGCAACCTTCCTTGCAAAAGTCAGCGGTGGCGGTGCGCATTGCGGCGGCAGCGGCGGAGAACTTCGCCAGCCCGGCGGCGGCGACAACCGCCTCTGTAACGGCTGCAGAGTTCGGGCCCTTGCAACCGAAGCCGCACTTGGACACCTGGGCACGCGGGGTGCGTGGGTGGGTGGGTGTGTTTGCACGGGCCACGCGGTGACTCGGAACGGTACGACAACACAACCTCGAACGGGTGCGAATGAACGGATGGAAGAACAAGCGGCCCACAGTCACAGCCGAAGGCGGAGAACTCGTGCTGTCGTAAAGGGCGAATGCGACAGTAGGTGACTTTGGAGGAACTGAAACTTTGCCCACGCGATGGGATACGGCACGGCATGACCCGGCACGGCACGGCACGGCACGGCGGTCTGTCCTCCCATACCTCCAAAGGTCCCCTCGTTGTTTACCACGTCTCCACCACTCTCCCCTCCCCCACCTCATATTCTTAGAATAACCACCCAGGTTCAAACCGAACTGAACCCTAAGTTAACTAACCTTAACTAACTCCCAACAACCTTACCGTGCCATCATCTCTGATACTGCAAAGCAGCTGTGCATCATCCCAGGAGTGTCCGATGCCGTACATGACGCGGGGATTGTAACCGTAGTCGTTCATGCACACGAAGAAGCCGAACCAGCCCGCCAGAGCCTTCGAGGGGCGGGGGGGGGGTGGCGGAAGGGGGAAGGAGGTATCGTAGGGGTAGGGGTAGGGTGGAGCGCGGCAGCGCACGGACGAAGGGAACGGTCCCACACGGTGTTTCGCAACAACTCCTTCAACGGTCTATCCCTCCCTCCCTCCCTCCTCACAGCAGTCTCTGAAACCTGCTGCTGAACTCTGCTTTCACTTTAGTTGCATACCCCCCTCCCTCCTCACACAAAACAAACATAAAATACACACAAAACACACGCGCACGCGTACAAAACCCACACGCACCCTCCACGCACGTGCACCTACATTCACATGCATACATACGAACATACATACATACATACACGCACACACACATCCGCACCACGCGCCCACTGCCTGGTACCTGCATCACGCCGATGTGCAGGTACGTGAACAGCAGCAGCTTCAGATTGACGAGGTGGTCCGAGTGTGCGTCACGGGGCGGTCGGGACATGATGTCTGTGGGGTTAGGGGTTGTGGAGGGGTTTCCAAGGGGCAGTAGTACGGCATAACTTGACAGCTCAGGTTTTTTCCCAGTTATTCATCAAGGAAAATACGACACTTTCACTCTCACATTCACAGACATGCATACACTTACACGTACACCACCCCCCGACCCCGTGCTCACCTGCCTCCCGGGTCTCGTACGCGAAGGAGATGGCGGGGATCATATCCGTTCCCAGATCGATGGCCAGAATCAAAATGGTGGTTGTGGCGAGCGGTATGCCAGCAATCACCCACAGCAAAAAAGGAGATAGCTCCGGAACCTGGCGAAAGGCGAGGAGCGGGTTTTGGGGTTGGCGGGGGGTTGGGGGGTGGGGGGTTGGGTGTAAGAGAAGGGAGGGAGAAGGTCGGGGATCACAACAGTCTCTCAAGAGACTGTACGACTTTATATGCTAACGCTACTGGCCACAACACATGAGAATATATCAGTGTTGGTGCGCAACATCGCCGGGGTATGCCGTACAAAGTGTCGTACACGTAGGCAATGACAATTCGTACCTTGGACGTGAGGGTGTAGTTGATCGACTTTTTGAGGTTGTCGAAAATGAGCCGACCCTCCTCCACCCCGTTGACGATGGAGGCAAAGTTGTCTGTCGGTTAGCAGGTAGTTGGTTGGGACGGTTGGGACGGTTGAGCCGGGGAAGAGGACCAGGATTTAAAAGTTTAAAACGTTGGCAGGCAAAGAGTGACGGAGCAGGAGGAGCGACAGGAAGGACGTTAAGATGGCAAGGCGACGACACAATACATTTACATTCGTCATTTTACCTGGATGCCGTACCAACTGATTGCCGTATATCACTTTGCCTACCTCCCATACTCAACGATTTACATCACAGCCCAATACCTGTCTACCTGCCATAACAGCAGCAGTATTCATACCAAAACCTGCAGTGCTATCAATCTGCCGTACATCTGCCGTACTAACTAATTGTCGTACCGTCCATGAGAATCATATCCGCTGCCTCCTTCGACACGTCCTTTCCAGCAATGCCCATGGAGATGCCGATATCCGCCTTTTTGAGCGCAGGGGCGTCGTTAACACCGTCACCTGCGAGCGTGTGCGCGCGAAGGTGAAGGTTGAGAGGGGTGTGAGGGTGGGTTGAGACAGATTGAGGAGATCTTGGTACACATACACACACCCCACAATCACCNCCCCCACCCCACCCCACACACACCATCCACCCACCCCACCCATTACCCCCCACACTCCCCCCCATACACACCCATACACACCCATACACACCCATACACACACACGCACGCACTGGACCGACCTGTAACCGCCACAACGCGCTTCAGGCGCTGGTTGTTCTCCACGATCAGCAGTTTATGCGCCGGGGTAACTCGGGCAAACACAATCTGCTCGTTCTTCAACAAGATATCGTCCCAGGCGGCCTCCCGCTTGGCGTCGTCATCGATGGCCATCAGATTGCTGTGTACAGCACGAAAAGTACGGCAGAGGGTACGGCAAGTCAAGGAGAGCGAGGAACTAACAGAAAACCCACAAAATCCCGCAATCACACGAATCACGAATCATATACCAACCCCCACGCCAACCTAACACCCCAGCTCCCAACCCCCCTACTAAACGCTTACATCCTCCCCCCAAACCCCCAAACACAACCCCACTCGCCAACACGCGAGCTCACCGAATGTCGTCTCCCGTCACCACCTTGCCCTTGCCTCGGGCCACCACCTCCTTGTCCAGGATGCCGATCTGCTCGGCTATGGCCCGAGCGGTGATCGGGTGGTCGCCTGTCACCATGAACACGCGCACGGAGGCCCGCTTGCAGGTGGTTACGGCCTGGAAAAGGGGGGGGGAAAGGGGGGGAGGGAGGGAGACGGGGGGGAGCCGGAAGTTGGGTGGGTGGGGGGGGAAAGAGATCAGGGGGCAGTGAAGGGGAAATGGGGGTGTTTTGGAGGGCGGGTTTGAAACGTGGGCTACACGGGTTGTGTGCTGAACTCCCCCGGTATTTACCCCCCCCCCCCCACACACAGGGGGATATTCCCCCCCGCTTCCCCCTCCCACCCAAAGGAAAATCCGTACCTCCGGCACGCCCAGACGCGGCGGATCAATGAGCGACATCAGGCCACAAAACACAAGGCCTTGTACGGGAAAGTTTGGCGCGGGTTGGTCAGTCCAGGGGTGGTTGTGGGGCAGGCCGTCAAGGTTCGCGTAGGCGAAACCCAACACGCGCTCTCCCAGCGCCCCCAGGGACTCGTAGGCCGAGTTGAAGGCGGCCTCCCATTTCTCGGTTTTGGGCACTTGGTGACCATTGATGAGGATGTACGACGAGGCGGCCCAGACGCGCTCGGGGGCGCCCTGGAGGCTCCAGGGGGGTTCGGAGGGGAGAGGGGAGAAAGTTAAGGAACGTGTAAGTGTGTATGTGTATGTGCGTGTGTATTGGATACCACCCTGTAACAACATCATATACAAGACATAATCTGGTAACGCCTACACGAAAACACTTACATACACACATACATACAT
Source organism: Volvox carteri f. nagariensis (assembly GCF_000143455.1). Classification (NCBI taxonomy): domain Eukaryota; kingdom Viridiplantae; phylum Chlorophyta; class Chlorophyceae; order Chlamydomonadales; family Volvocaceae; genus Volvox; species Volvox carteri. Next base: position 2,768,873 of record NW_003307545.1, on the reverse strand, counting down.
ACCCACAGGCGGCTGGCAGAGGTTAAGGCCTGACTTCTGCTCCCGGCAGACCCGGGTTCAAATCCGCCTGCTGGCTCCTCGGGTAATTGAGGAGTGTTGAAATGGGAGGTGGCCCCCATCATATGGACGATGTAGGACGTGTTAAAATCAACTTGCGAGCTACCCGGAAACTAAGTTGATGCGCCGTTGAACCGCTAGATTTGGTTGGATGCTGATGGTGAGTTGCCGAACCCAACGAATACATTCTGAAGTCGGATGGGGTGCCGGATTAGGGTGCCCCTCTAGCAGGGGAGAGCAGGGACTGCCCCGGGAAAGGGGGCCGCTGGCGAAGTTAACCACCCTGTAACAACATACATACAGGCAGACAAAGACAGGCGTACATACACACCTTCATGAGCAGCAGTGGACGCGTATCGCCGTCCTTCCTTTGGTCATGAATGCCGATCTGCAATTGTCGTACATTGTCGTCGTACGAGAGAGCACCAAACGTTTTGCCCGAATGCAGGGAGGGTTGGGAGGAGGGGGCCCCGGGAGATTAGGAGTCAACCAATTAAGATTGGACTTAGGGTTTTACAGACGGGTAGACAAACAAACGGGGGTTGGTTGTGGGCCGGAATTACCCCCGGGTACAACGACTGACATTGAGACAGGATCACATACGATCTGAAATGTAAACCGAGGAGTAAGAGTAATAGGAGTAGGAATATCTTATATAGGCACTATAACCCATATGTATGCACTACTACAACCCACCTGGTATTTGTTGGTCGAGTTAAATTTGATTTCGAACAGTTTGGGATATTCGGCCCGGTACTTCTTCACGTCATGCAGCAGCTGGACCGCCTTGATGAGGCCGCTCTCAGAAGCGTCGCCTGAGAATAGAAGGTGTGAGAAGGGACCATGGTAATTATGGTAATTAGGGTTTTTAGGGCTATAGGTTGCATTTTTTTGTTGGTTGGTGGTTATGACGGTTAGTTAAGGCGGTTGGCGTCTTGTGATGTGGGTTTACAACGATGTCAACCGTTTTTTGTTTTATATTTTTAATCATGTTGTATATGTTTATGATATAATATTCATGGATGGGGCCCAGGGGACGGCCGACCTGTCGTCATTACCGCGCAGGAAGGAGCCTTGTCGAATGGACAGCGATGCAAAGATGAATCCTTCAAGTCGTTCATACATTGCATATATTAAAACGAACCCCGTACCAAATCGTACACACAATCGTACGGACAGACATATGTACGCACGCACACCTGTGGTCTGAAGCCCCAGGAGATTGAAATCCGAGCTCAGCGCCTCCTTCTCTAAATCCAACAGAGGCCGAGTCGGATCGAACTTATCCTGCCAAATTAGTCCACAGCGCATTATGATTTGTTAGCGATTATGCATAAACGTGATGCAGTAAAAGCGGAAAGCGCTTCCTATACAAGCAACAGCATTGACGCATCTGCGTGTCCATTTTGTTGGTCATGATCAAAACAACCTGACATGAAGAGGATATGAAGGAGGCCAAAATAAGGTCGAAACTCGGCAAAAGAGAGGGTGCGGGCGAGAACAGGTCTCTAGGTGGATTTATAAAGGTAGGTACGGCAGTAATCATAGCCGGTTCACCCACCTGCACAATTACCCAGAACAACAATAACCAATAACAACAATAATAATTATATAACAAAAGGAAAAAACCCGCCCACCAGTAACCGCAACCCCAACCATATTCAGAACCATGTTTAAGATCGTACCTGTACGATAAAGTCCGAGTTATTGCACAACGTTGCAATTCGCTGCAGCATTTGGAAGGAGGAAGTCTTCGGATCAAAGAGCGGCCAGCCCTGAAGGCCTGTGCAGCAACATGCCCAGCCCGGGGGTGTGGGGGGGGCGACAGGGATTTGAAAGGGTGATGGTGATCAGGGAGGTGCACACGTAGGCACATGTTGCAGGCAAGTGTGTTGGAGGAGGGAACTCCGAAGGCGACCAGGAGGTCAAGTGCTGCACAGGAAAAAATGGTCCTGCCTTAAGTTCTATCTACAAGCAAAATGGTTTAATCACATTCATTTTTGACAACAAACTAAAACAAAACAAAATCAAATAAAACAAACATAACAAAACAAAAACAAAACGTAAAATAAAAATTAAAAACAAAACGACTTGTGACGGACCTTTCTTTTCGGAATCAGCCATCATCTTCTGAAGCTCCGGCATGTTGCGAGCCGCCGGCACGTCGTACAGCTGGTTGTCGTACCTGCCACCATAACGTACGTCCAAATATAAAACTCGGTTTTTTTATTGTCATCGCTCATCTCATCTCATCTCGCTCATCACCCCCCAAACACACACACACACACGTCTCCCCTCCCCTCCCCTCCCCTCCCCTCCCCTCCCCTCCCCTCCCCTCCCCTTCCCCCCAGCGTCCATCCCCCCGAGCCCCCTCCGCCGTACCAGCAATGCTGCACAGTCATGCGGTTCTGTGTTAGCGTTCCGGTTTTATCCGACGCGATGACTGTCGTACAGCCCAGAGTCTCCACTGATTGAAGGTTCTTGACCAGCACGTTCTTGTTGTGCATTCTCTTGGCGGTTAGCGCCAGGGCCACCGTCAGGGTCACCAGGAGACCCTCCGGGACAACGGCCACGATGACGGAGATGGCGAATACCAGAGCCTGTGTGCGTGTGCACGTATGTATGTATGTATGTATGTATGTGTGGGACAGGGGGCCATATCTTCACCCTGCGGCCGCTACCTGGCGAAACCCTGCCTTCCCCGGTATTTCGGGGCACCCTCATCCAGTCACCCGAGGTCAACTTCTCAGTGGTTCGCTCAGGTTCCGCACCCACCACCAGGATCCAACGGATCTATGTGTACGTATCTATGTGTACGGATGTATGTGTACGAATGTATGTGTCCGAATGTATATACGGGGCAGTGGGCAGGGGAGGCAAGGTACTTGGGACTCCGAAGAGTATTCGCGAAGGTGGTCTCCGATGATAATGACAGAGTGCCCGGCTTCCATGTAATCCATGCATGGTACAGCCTTAACAGCCTCAGGGCTCCGCGCGATGTCTATTTCCGAAAAACCGCGGGCGAGAGAGAGGATGCCACCCATCTCCAGCCCCCAAACCCATCCCCATCCTCATGCCCATCCCCATCAAATCGGGGTATTGGCGCTAAGCCAGGCAGTGGAGAAAGCCGTGGGGAGGTGCGCGCCGTAGAATACATGTACGTAGGTACGTCCGTATGTATGTCTCTCTGAGTTATTCTAAGATGAGACATATATTTTATCCCCGTAAATCGTGCAGACAAATCACCCAAAGCAAATGCTTAGTATGTGCAAAAAGTAATCCAGACACGGTTGCAAAGCACCCCGCGCACCTGTACGACAGTCATGACCCCCAAGCCGATTCCCACAGCCAAAAACACGATACCGATGGTGATGGCGATGCCAGAGATGATGGTGATGAAGCGGTTCACCTGCGGCAGTCACAGTGCGGAAGTGTGTGTGTATGTGTGCCTGTCTGTATGTCTGAATGGAAAGGACGGGACATGAAGGGGTGTACGGAGTACGGGAACGCTACGACAGGGACCTCTACCTCTACCTCTATCAGGCTCGCCACCTCCCACGGAAGCAAGCACAACTTTCCCCTGCCCGCAGGTACCTCTTCGCCTGGTGGGACGACCCCTAAAAGCGGTAAGGCAAACTACTCAAGAAAACCCTAAAACCCAAATCACCACATACCGCGACCTGTCCTTAGAAAACCCGTATGTCACGAGCAACACGAGTTGGAAGGAAACTTCATACCCACAGGCCGCCCAAAAACCCGCAAACCCAAAAAACCCAAACCCAAAAAAACGTAGTCAACCGTCCGTACTCACCTCCCGTACAATTGGCGGTTGGCTATCCCCTTGGGTCTCCCCGGTAAGCCCGGCGATCTGAAACGGGGTCCAAGGGGAAGCAGGGCCCGGAATTTTTGGATCTTTGAAGTTTTGTGGAGATCTTAGGCAGGCAAACCCAGCTCCCCTTTGCTCACCTGCCCCATCACGGTATTATCTCCCGTACCAATGACGACACCCCGGCCGTGTCCCGAGGCCACGATGGTGGAGTAAAACAGCAGATTGGTGGCTTCGATGGCGGGAATCTGGGAGAGGGGGGGGAGGAAGGCGGGAAAGGGGAGAAAACGTGTTTTGATACCCTATCCGATCCAACCACCGCAACCAGAACCTAGCAACTTCCCCAACAACCCGAAGCGGGATTGTTCATCCTTAAACGGAGGCCCATCACCACCATAAATAAACGCTTTCCATTACCACAGCGCGCGCGACGACCCATACGACAGCCGTACATGTGCCGTACCTTGGCCTTGGGTTTGCCGGACCCTCCCTCCTCAATGTCTCCCGCGTGGTTGGTGACGTGTAGGGTTGGGCCGCGTTCACAAGCCTCCGATTCGCCTGATGAGTTTGTGAATGTGAGAGTTTCGTGGGGAGTATTGAGATTTTAGGAAATTTGGGCTTACATAGCAAGGCACGGGGTAAGAGAGGGGAGTTAAGCCGTACAGCGACACTCTAACAGATAGATCAACGACATTGTGTTTCATTACGTCCTCCTTAAACAATCATTGCACCTCCTAACCCCTTCGTAAGGATGTACGGATGTACGGACGTACCAGTCAGTGCCGAGTTGTCCACTTTGAGGTTGTACGAATCGATAACCCTGACGTCAGCAGGGACTTGGTCGCCCTCCTGTAAGGCGGTTGGAGTCGGTTAGTAGTTGTGGCGGAATGGCCAAGGGTTCCTGGCCAAGGGGCAATGGGGCTGCTGAACCCAAATTTTGGGTCAGTGTGTCGCCCGAAGCTCTGTTGGCGCATGACCCCAAAATCCCAAACCCTAACGTCTGTCTGACCCAGATCAGACCTGATCAAATTACACCAAATCAAATCAAAAATCACATCAGCCATCAGGTCAGAGGTGGGCAACTGTAGTTGACATCCTCCCGCAGCGGGGTGGAGGAGGTCATGCATTAGCATGACGCGCTTGTCTGATCGCCCCATATCAACCCTGAGTCCGCAAACCATTTGTGCACATTGACACCCAAAACTCTGCTGGTGTGGCCGACACACGTGAGACCCAGATCAAATGCAGGCGAGCACCAAATCCGCGTCGGAGTTGGTCCATAACCTCTAACCGCTAACCACTAACTGCCAACGACCTCTAACCTGGAACTCCACTAGATCTCCGGGGACGAGCTCCACGGCATCTAACACGTTGGCTGCCCCATCCCTCACCACCTTGCACTTCTTAGGGATCAGAGATTTAAACCCGTCCATAATGGCCTGAGGGGGGGGGAATGAGGAGAGAGGGGAAGGGAACCATGTCCTATACAAGCTGTGCTATATAGGCAATATATACAAAGATGAAGATAACAGGATCAATATCATGAAGAGAAGGGCCAAACGGGAACAACTAGTGCTGCTACGATTTAGAAGTTATAGTTGTGAAGTTAGTTAACTTATGTAACCGCGCTGGCCGGCGGCAATACAAATAGTAACTTGTACACGGTTCGAATCGCACCGAGTACGTGAATTATCACTCTGACCTGCGACTTCGCCTCTTGAAAATATGCAAACGTGGAGGAGATGAAGACCACCGCGATGAGCACCGCCCCCAGGTACAGATTGGAAGCATCGGACTGGTCGATGCCATACGCTATGAAGCACAGGATGCCACCCGCGATGAGCAGCAAGGAGAAGAAGTTGGTGTACTGCTCCAAGTACAGGACCCTGTACAACGACAAGTTGTGAATGATATTGAAGCGGTGGCGGTGCGTGCATGAGAGCTTTTAGGAGAACGGTGACGTTGGTGAAAAAAGGGCTAGGAAGTATGCATGTGGCAAGGACCCTATTTCCTATGATGAGGCAGCACCCAGGAGCTTGATTTTGCTCAACTGGTGACTTGGGCGACAGAGCCTTCCGGGAAGTTTATCGGGAACCTGGCGGATGGATGGAGAGGCTTCTGCCCGGTCGTGGTGAATTAGGACAGCATCGTGCGGCTGCTCGGAACACCCACCATGCCGGTTTGACTTTCGGTGGCGTCAACCGATTTGGGCCGTGTTTTTGGCGACTCTCGAGAACTTGTGCCGACGTAAGTCCTCTCTCTAGAGAGACGCTGTACTCCGCGGCGAGCTCATCCAAACTAAACTCATGGGCGACAATCGGCAAGTCCTTTCGAAGGTTCTTCTGCTTATCTGAGTCGCTCTTGGAATTGTTTTTGATGCCGAAGCAACGCTGCCCTCCGCTCTTATCATCAACCATTCTGCGTCGGGCCTCGCCGGCAAGACCTACACAGGCCTGCGGGACGCTCTACACAAGCACAAAGTTATCGTTTCTTGATGAGGGGGTAAAATAGCTTTAATCGTTCACATTACAATAAGCGAAAGCAAGCGCACCTTTGTTATGTTGGCCTCAACACCAGGTCCTGCACTAGATGGTTACCTGCTAGTACGCAATACTGCGACCAAGAACTCAAATCCAGAGCCAGTAAGTATTCCTATTAATTGAGAAGTTAATATACCTCATAATTATGGCGGTTCGTCGGTGGTGGTAGATGTTTTGTTTTAAAGCAGGACATTACTGTTTCTTAAAAAGGCGTCGACTGTAATTCGTGTGGGTCTTCCAAGCCCCGTAAAATTGTAATCGCGACCAAAACGCTATTATGCTGCGTGTCAGTGCCATTTGTGAAGGAATCTTTTGGCCGTATTCATAACGATAACCAACTGCATCCACCAATAAGTCGAACAGCTCTCAGGTGCTTTAAACCTTGATTTATCTATGTATCAGAAATATTTGTTATCCACGGCCTAAATTTACAAACCTTAACGGCAGAAAAGGCAATTGTCCGGGGACACAGAATATATACGTTTCGCCACCAAGATACATCGGCGGCAAAAATGGCAAATCTCGACGGTGTTGGATCGTCTCAAGTAGTAAGTGATTTTTTCGAACGAACTCAGAAGGCTCTGCTTGCAGGTCCTTCTGTCAGGACTGACCTGCGTCTGACTCACGTCTGACTTCCAGGCCATTTCATTGGATCATTCAAAGAGGCGATTTTGTTCATGTTTCGATATGTTTCAGACATGTAAGCCATGAGCTGACTGGGGCGGGCTCTCTACAAGTGGCTGCTCATGCAGCCCTGATTCCAAGCGACATTTCGTTGTGTAAATTTGGGAATGTATGGGAACCTAGTACTTCCTCTTCATTCTCTTGACCTGATAGGTGGCAGGTAACCAGCTCCGGACTTGTTGTAGTACCTGCTCACCTTGCCTTTGCGCCAACCCAAATTCAACCCAGGGCAATACAACAAGAGGGACAGGGCCCTTTGCCTCTCGTATCTCCAAAACAAATAACTGAAGATTCTTTTCGGCACCATGGCATTCCGAAAGGCAATCCACTTCCCCAATTAAAGCCCCGTAATTCCACAAAATATAACTCCTCCCTTCCCTTTTTCCCAGGAGCATCCCATGTCGCCGCGAGCATGCTCCATCCCCGCCCCGCTCTGTTCTACACCCACGCGCACCCACCCACCAACCCATCCTCTCTCTCCCCCTACTCTTCCCCGCTTCCCTTCGCCATCTTCGCACGCAATCGATGCATGCCCTCTACTTACACCACTTTACCCTCTCACCCCTCACAGTCGGCCTGTTGGCCTACTTTATTGGCCTGTACGCCCTCTACGCTGGCTTCTTCGCAGCACTTATAACAATCGCGCTCAACATTCGGAAGGACAACTATATGCGTAAGTGCTTGCAATAAAATACTTTTAATAAAAATACACTCTCTTGTACGGCACCAAAGTACAGCCCGGCTAGAGAGCGTCATGTTGCAAGCTTGTAGCCGTTGGGTCCTCAGTACGCGGTGTAATGGGATAATCTGAAGGGGGAGAGGGAAGAAATTATATTGCGTCGTCATCGCAGCGTGTGTAATAGGTGTCTAATGCGTCTGTTTTGTCTGTCGTGCAGCATGACTTTTCTATTTCTGGCTCTTTGCCTCTTGTGCTGCCTTTCCTTGATGCATCCTCACCTCCGCACATCCTTACACAGAATAATCCTCAAAACAAATATTGCCAACATTTCGAAAACACTTTGAAACCAACCGATGCAGATCTCAACAAGGAGCTCACGGGACACTTCATTGCAGATGGCGCATACACGACACCTTGGTTATGGCTCCGAGACCACATGCAACAACAGCTGCAGAAGTAGCAGCACTCAGGGGACGGGCCTGGAATGTGGAAGAGCCCCGGGAAGATGTGCTTCGGGAGGCTTGGGCAGAACGCGATGTGGGTTATATGTTGCGTTGTGCGATGAGCATCGGGGAGAAGTTGAACCCAATTATGTGGTGCGTTTGAGTGGAGCGGGGTATAGCTGAGGGTGGAATATTTGCATGGAGTAAATTAGCGTTAGAAGTGCGACCAAGGAGTGCGGAGGACGAGGAACTGAAGACGGCTGAAGCATGTCAGTCCTTGGACGTGTACTGGAGAAGGCATTGGTTGGGGTAGAAACGGAATCTTGGTTGTGGGCTTGCCTCGGAATTGTGGGAAGAGCTGCGAATACGAGCAACGGCTTGCAGGATTGCGCTAGTTGCTCTCAGACTCATCTTGGCTGGATTTTGCGATGGGTTTTGGGTAAGGATTTTCGTATAAAAAGACATTTGCTTTCAATCTGAGGCCTTCGATTCCGTTTGGAAGCTGTTTGGATGCGCGAAGTCTGGTACTGCTCCGGCACCAAACGATTGAGCTCCGACGGGCTGCACGCCATCATGGATATAGATATTCAGGGCCTAACAGCTGACATGGATGAATCATGATTATTCACGTGTGTGTAACCTGGAGGAATCTATGAGTCAGACCCTGCACCTTGCCCTCTGGCAGGTACCGGTTTAAACCGAAATGCCAACTTGAGGAATTGCAGGAAATTGGAAATCCAGCATTTCAAAACCAGCATAGCTAATATTGGCAGCAGCATCAATAGAATTAGCTAAACAAGCTTTAACGCGCACGTAGCCTGAAGCCTTGTTCGCACTCGCAACTACATTGACAGTGCCGGGGGCCCGTCGGATGGCATAGGAACCCGATTATGATCCCGATGGTCATCTTTCCTCAAGTTGCTTTACGCTTAAGTTCAAATACTGCATTCTGGCTTCGGTAACGTACGCACTGTCCGAAGCGTTCCCGATATCTGACGGGAACCTCAAAGAAAGATATGTTTGTATATAAAACCATCATGACACAGTATATCGAACAATAATTGAGTTGAGATGCGTTTCGCGTCATGGGCTCGGCCAAGAGTCGTACGCGCGAACGTCGTCTGCGACGTTTTACGGCACAACTCTGAATCTAGGATTGCGACAGCACAATTGTGTTAGCATATGGGTGATCAGGTAGAAAGCGTACCTTAGGAATTCAATTGGGAAGGCGCACTGGAATGGCCGAACCTGCAAGTGAGCCCCCGTCTGGACCCTCAGCCCACAGCTCACATGTTTATGAGTTCAAAGAATTAGATAATGATAACTTGAAGAACCATCTGTAAGTTGAACCTGTGAGTTGTAGTATTATTCGTCTATCTCCCTTACGAGTGAATATTCCGGAGGCCTTGCAGGGCTGACGACGCAGCTTGGGCATCTGACCTAATTACAAAGCTGATAACCACTGGCGGCGATGACGCCATGCGGCCTGGGATAGTGAACGCCTGTGAGGTGCGTGCTTCGCGGCACCGGTGAAACCTAAACGTTTCGGACAGCTGCCCGAGGCACCATGATCCAAATCATAATTTATACTTCATTTGTTGAACATGCCTTTTTGCACGTGCCTCCGTGCAGCGCTGTGAATGGCCGAAAGTGCAAAATATCCTTTTTGACCCTTCCATGGACAACTCACTACCTTCTCATGCTCGCGCTTACGCACACCCGTAGGGTCTCGCCTTCGTTAAAGCAGCTAAAGGCGGGCTGGGCTTAACCGTCGCCCGTGGATCCGGATTCGTCATTCGCAAGCTAGACCAGGTACAACTGTACGGCATTTCCCCAAATTCCATACGTATATGGATGCCGCGGGCGGCTGCAGGACGTGAAACTTAACATTACAGGAGCTCTTAATTCTTCTCCTGCCGCGACGGACCCCGCCATGTGGACGGGATGGCCAGGTCTATGTCACCAGGCACGGCGTTTTTTATCCTTACCAGCACATCCTGATCTCATATTCCATCAAATCGAGCCCTCCTCTCTTCATGTGTTTCCTAAAGCCCCCCAATTTCGCGCCGACTCCGACTCCGACTCCGACTCCTAACCCGCTTAACCCTCTTTAAACCTTGACGGACGCGGGGCGGCCTCCTTTAAGTGATCTCAAAGCATTACGATGCTAATTGTACGGTCTTATCCCCATGTAACGCTTACTGGACCGTCTATCTAGGGTATCTGCTGCATCCGCCAGTGGTTCATCTCACCCCCCAAACCCCCTTTCCCCCTACCCCCGCTCTTCTCCCCTTTTTCCCCCCTTCTCCCCCCCCCTCCCCTTTTTGACCCCCAGGACCGTTTCGGCAACTCCCGCTGGTCACCCCCGGTGTACTTCACGGTGTCTCAAGTGGGTTTCGGAGCGGCGGTGGGATATGAGGCGGTAAGTGAGGCCAGGGGGGGCTGGCCAGGGGGATGTGTGTGTGTGTGTATGTGTCAAGAGGTACGTGCGGTAAAGGTGCGTGTACATGTGTGTTGGGCGATGACCTGTTTGAGGGGAAAGTGCAGAGGCTGGATGGAAAGAGGGACACTTTCTTTTGGTGAGTGGTTTTCCTGTCATGTCTGTCTGTGTTTTCTGTGTTGTTGTGTTGATTTTGACTAGGAAACGCGAGGTGATGATGGCGAGGGGGAAAAGTTTAGGGAAGCCTTGTTGAGGGTTGTGCCCTTATTGCCTTCCCGTTCACCCCACCATTAGTTTTGGCGGCTAGGTAGGTAGTTTTCCGTTGTCGTCATCACTACATCATCCCGAGGACGGCTTCTTCACAACCGCCGACTGCTCGGTTGTCTGCGTCCGTCCTGTACATCGGCCGCGAAGCGCTCTTTCCTTGGCAGCAGCTTCACTCGTTCACGTGGTTCGTCTTTTCCCCCCTCTTCCCCCCTGTCCCCCTTCCCATCGCCTTCGCCCCTCCCCGCTGCTGCCCAAAGGTCCATTCCGTACTGGCGCTGATGTCGTACAGCTCCATCCTGAGGTTCACTCAGGACAAGACGGTGATCGGCACGGACCTGGGACTCGTGACTACGGAAGGCGCGATGGGGGGTGTGCCGGCTGGAACCTTTGGTCGTACAAGTCACATGGACGTGCAGGTACGGATGATGTGTATGTATGTATGTATGTATGTTGTTACAGGGTGGTTAACTTCGCCAGCGGCCCCCTTTCCCGGGGCAGTCCCTGCTCTCCCCTGCTAGAGGGGCACCCTAATCCGTCACCCCATCCGACTTCAGAATGTATTCGTTGGGTTCGGCAACTCACCACCAGCATCCAACCAAATCTAGCGGATCAACGGCGCATCAACTTAGTTCCTGGTCAGCTCGCAAGTTGATATTATCACGTCCTACACCGTCCATATGATGGGGGGCCACCTCCCATTTCATCACTCCTCAAACACCCGAGGAGCTGGCAGGCGGATTTGAACCCGGGTCGACTGGATCGACTGGGAGCAGAAGTCAGGCCTTAACTTCTGCCAGCCGCCTGACTATGTATGTATGTATGTATGTATGTATGTATGTATGTATGTATGTATGTATGTATGTATGTATGTATGTATGTATGTATGTATGTATGTAGGTTCGAACGTAGTGTTGACATGGCCACAGGGCTTCGTCCGAGCAAAGGATAACAGTGGTTAGAAAAGTGGATTTTTGAAGGTGCCCGTGTCGCTCTGTGTTTTGTGTGCTTGTGTGCATGTGCAAATATGGACGAACGGTACCGTGGTCCAGTATCCGCGAGCCGTACGAAGGAAACACGTCATCAATCACCCCGCTAACGCATCTTTTCTCATGTCTCTTAAGGATTTTTACGGCACCATTGTACATTTTTGTCTATTCGTGCGTTTAGCGTCGTTAAAACGGGTTTCAAAGAATTAGGGTTTTCTTTTCTTTCCTTGCGTGCTGCTTCTTTCATTCCGTTACGCCATAAATATTACAAAATAGATAAACATCAAATAAAACGTAATGTCGTCATATTTACACCTTCCCGTTGCTTCTTAAACGAGTAATATACGTCATCATATATATTCATATGTTCCATACCTTTTCCAGGCTGACAACAGCAGCACGGTGTTCGCGTACAGTCTCTCAGCCGGGCTGCTGGTCAATCTTTCCATCAACGGTGAGGGGGCAGCTGGGTGGGGGATGTAAATCTGGACGGACGACACACACACACACAAGGGGTAAATTGCAAAGTGTTGGTGTAATGTGGTAAGAGTTGTTTGTAACCATCTTTAATGTCTGTATGCATGTATGTTGTGTGAAACAGGGGGGTGTATCTTCGCCCGTGGCAGCTACCCTGCGAAACCCTGCCTTCCCCGGTATTTCGGGGCACCCTCATCCAGTCACCCTAGTCAATTTCAGGTTCCGCACCCACCACCAGCATCCAACGGAATCTGCCGGGTCGACATCGGCCCAACTCCATACCTGGGCGGCTTGCAGGTTAACTCTGTCCCAGATCACCATCGTCCATCAACTAGGGGCGCATTGCCTTCCACCATCGGAAGGCCTTTGACCCGAACGGGTATCGATCCCGGGATCTCCCGGGGGCAATGGTCGCGCCTTACCAGTGGTGCCAAACCCTATATTATATGTATATATGTATGTCATGGCCGTTTGGCGCAATGGTACGGGAACTAAAACGCCCGTACACCTGAGCACACATGTGCCCAGCATATTCCTGTCGGGGCCAACCGCTACCCGTTATTCTCCCAATCGCTCGCTTCCCGGGTGTCCTCGCATTGCTTGTTCAGGCACTGAGATATGGCCTAATCAGGAGTTCAACAACAAGCTGTACGGCGATACACCACTGGAGGACATACTGAACGGCAAGGTCGGCACATTTAAGGAGTTGCTTCCTCTGTACCGCAAGATCTCCGATACCGGCAGGAATGCCGTACCATAGCGCCTTGGTGCGAGGCCCGCGATGTAACTCGCTCACGACACGCGGCACGACAGGGGGCGTCTTCCCCCTCTCTGTCGCCGACTTTTGAGTGATTGCGCAGATTCGATTGGTTGCCTCCATTTCTGGAAATGGAGAAGAAGTAAAGAGAAGGAATTTGTATTTGTATAGCATTGTTTGCAAGGCTTTCCAAAGCTTTTCGTATTCCAAAGCTTTACGTAGGTCGTAGGAAGAAAGGTAAAGAAAGGAGAACAGCACTGCAGGACTGATGGCACGGGTTTTAGGACTCGTTATACCTGCTGAGCTGCAAGAGGACCTCGTCACGCATCTGGCACCTGACATACATACGGACCCAGTTGGAGTTTTAGGGATAGCGATCAATCAGTAGATTTTACCTTGATGTTGACTGCGTATGGTGATATGATATGGTGGTGCCGGCGCCGGCACATTTGCAGTCATGTGTGTGTGTGTGTGTGTGTTACATGGTTGAGGGTGCGTGACCCCATACCTGTAAGACTACCAATCGCAGTCATGTGCCGACCAAGTCAAAACTTGTATAAGGAATCGAAAAAAAGGCAAAAAAGCTATCGGGGGTGATTTCCTTTTCTTGTCTTGCCAGTCGCCAATCTTCCTCACAAAATGTGCCAGATCCCGGATGCCGTACAAATGGGATTCGGAGCTGCTGAAGTCTTTGGAGACGACAATATATATAGTGTGTCACACTTGCGGTGTTTTTGGGCGGGGCCCCAGCGCGAAGCGCCCAGGGGGGCCCCGACCTGTAGGATTGCCCATGTCCGTGTCCGTGTGTGTGTGTGTGTGTGTGTGTGTGTGTGTGTGTAACGGACCAAACATAACATCTCGCCCGGCTGAAAAACGCGTTATAGGTACTATATAGCATTCTCTATTGCAAGGTATCTCGCATGTAGCTAACAAAGACCGTATGAGCACAAACAACTTTGGCTGCCTCCATTGACCGAGCTCATAGTCACATCAACGCCTCTCGGGCTAAGTTTCATCTCAAAAAGGCGCCGTGCCTCTCATCATTGATTTCCGAGATGACAGCGTATGATAACTTGAACACCCAGCTTGTGTTACCATTTGCCGGCATGAGCATTCCGACTTGCCACCAGCAGGCCGACAAATTTGCTTACATTTCTCTATGGAATGCGCAACCTGCTCATTTGTACATTTACTTTAGCCAATGCTCGGGGCCTCCGGAGACTTGCGGTGTGCCCCGATGAAGCCCGCGGCTGTGGGGCGGATTGCTGAGGCCGCTGGCGCTTCGGGGATAAACATCACAGACAGCACCGGAATTCACCCAGCTTTCGTTACCATTTGCCCGCACGGGCATTCCGACTTGCGGTCTGCCGCACTGTCCATGCGGCATGCACCCGGGATGGATGCGATTCGCGTGGCGCCCGCAGACGGTGCTGACGATTCCGCCGGTGCAAGCTTAGCTCTCACACCATCAGCACTGCTGCAACAAAGCACATCTCCCACCGCGTTGACACTACCCATCAATTGTCACACGTGCCACGCTAGCTACCGGCCTGTACGGATGCAAGGGGGGCCCGCCCTTTTTCCGGCTTCGAGGAAGCCGACACCCAACTTGTCTGGTGATAGTGTGTAGCAGGGTTCGACACTGAAACTTGCGGGATCCCCCGTACCTCCCAAATTTTCCTTACGGAGGGGCCCCCGTACCAGCCTCCTGTACTGGCCGAAAACCTTACGGGGGCCCCCGTAACCCCGCAAAACCTTTACGGGGACACTGTCCTTGGCTAAAACGCTGTGGAAAGTGACACTTTGCATTTTTTTTGCCCTGCAAATCGTTATTTATGTTATTTTCGCGTGAACGATTACACACGGGGGCATGGCACACTCAGCGAAAGCCAAGCGCCTGTACGGGGATACCGAAAAAAAGGCCAAAAACTTACGGGCCCCGTACGGGGTGTCGAACGCTGGTGTGTAGTCGCCAAAATGTTATTAAAGATCATGACCACAAACAATTTCGGCTCTCACTACCAAGCCCCCGCCAAACAGCGTTTTCCAAAAAATTGCGGCAGTACGGCAATACACACACGCCCCTCTCCCGTCCGCGGGAGAGGGCTTAGGCAGTCTTTCCGCTGGGGCTAGGGAGCAGCCCCCGCCCAGTGTCGTCAGGCCCGGTCAGATAGATATTCGTAACCTTCACACACATACACGTACATATACACACATACGTACATATACAGACCTACGCATACATGGAAAAAAACGATAGTAAGCCCAGGGCCAGCAGAACTTGTCGAACATGATATTGCATAAGGCACGTTGGCGCTCACCCGACACACATGCAGACATACAGACTATCAGGCAAGCCTGCACTTGCGCACATGCAGCGGTCAATTTTCGCCGTCCCCTCCCCTTACGCTCCGTCTCCTAGCCAAAACCTGTAGCCTTGTCCAGGGCACGGACAAAGAGCCGCAAAAAAGGGCGCGCACGCCATCTCGTACATCGCATACATACAAATACAAAATACATACATACACATGAATACTCACACACACAAGGCACATCTGGTTTATACCTGGCAAGCACACTGCCTGGTTTTACGATACGCACAAAAGCACCTCAGAGGGCCACATACATGGAAAGGGAACCGCCAGTAAAAATCAGTTTGAAAAAAGTTTAAAACGTTTCCTTGGAATGTCCGCAGTTACGCTTCTCAAGTAGCCGCCTTAACTACAACCTTTTTTAAAAACGACGGCAACCATCATATCGCATGGCGAATGGAGAGCCGGCGCGTACCGTAGGGATACATTGTTTCCAAAATATTTTAGATATAAGGTTTCTTCCAGTTCAATCTACGTCCAGGTCCCAGACATAAGAGAAATTCCACCCCAGTTTTAAAAGCTATAGTTTGCCGTGCCTTACAACGCGACAACACAGTAAAATAACAGTCCTAACTCAGTATACACTTAGTCCTCTACAGTACCTACCAGCGCAGCTCAGTTCATAATATTTTTGCCGTACATCCCCGGTGGGAAGTGAACAGCGCACAAACTGGGTGACCAAAACGACGCGTGAAACATAGCCCCGTGTCGATGTCCTCCCGGTGGTTCTCCGCTGTTGCTCCAAGATGATAATGGTGCTGATGATGGTGCTGATGATAATCATGAGGATGATGATGTTGATGTTGATGAGGAGGGGGAGAAGGAGGAGGAAAGGGGCGTCATGTTCATTCGCAATGGCTAACGCTTTGCACAACGGGCCCCAAACAAGTCACGGCCTGCCTGCCGCTCGAAAATGGACCAGGTCTCAGATCTCCTCCGTGTCCAAAGACGGGAGGGGAAGGGAAGGGGGTGCAGAGAACGCAACGATGCAGAGCGTGCCTGTGGCTGCTGGCTGCATTCCTCGTTCCCAAGGAACAGGTGCGCGGAAGAAGCGCTGCTGGCGGCGTGTGGAATGTTGGGGGCCATTACCCGGCCTTTCCCTTAACAGGACCTGTAAATGCAAAAAATAATGAACATGATAATATTTCTTTTGAAGGAAACTGCTAATTGTCACTTCGCCTCTGGGGTTAATGCTGCAGTACAGACCAAAGCGCCTTTGTGGTCAAGGGGGGAACGACAGGATACGACAAATCCAACCACCACGGCCAACAAACTACCGGACTACCGGTATTTCACAAACCACCCTATTTGCTCAGTTCCGACTCCGTTCCCTAATTTTACATCTCAGCGTTGGCCAGCACCACCAGCACCACCACCGTTGCCCGGGAAGAGGCCGCCGAATAAGCGGCTCATGGGCCGACTGACGCCGCCGCCGCCGCCGCCGCCGCCAGCGGTGGCAACGGTGGCAGCGCTCTGAGGATCTGACATCCGAGGTGAGATGTGGCCGATGATATTCTCGGAAGAAACCGTTACAAGGGCTCCCGCCCCGCCGCCGCCGCCGCCGCCGCCGGAGGATGTCGACCCGCCAGACGCCGCACGCTGGAAGCGGTAGCTACTAGCTCCGGAGTTCGGCGCCGAGCCGCCGCCGCCGCCGCCGCCACCACCGTCCTCTGCAGCGCCGCCGCCAGAGAATGACCCAAGGCTGTTTTCGGAGCTCCTTCCGCGGCTGAAGGAGCAGATGTCCGCGGCGAAATGCACGCTGTGGAGGAAGGCCGTTACGGCGGTGACGGTGGTGGCGGCGTCGCTGCCGCTAGCGGTGTCGGTCTGTCCGCCCATGTTGCGTTGCATCGACTGTCTACACGTCCATCCGCCTAGCGGAGCGCCGCCGGACACACGCGGCGCTGGCGGCGGTGACTGCTGCTGCGGCCGCGGCTGCTGGTTGTAGGACTGGTGTAAATTGACGGTGGCTTGTGACCTGCTGCGGAAGGGCACCACTGGGGATCTAGCGGCCGGCGCCGCCGTCGCCATCACCGCCACCGCCTTTGCCGTCGCGGGCCCCGCTACAGCGGCGGTGGCGGCGTCCATAGCGGCGTCAGCAAGCTCGCCCGCTACTGCCGACATTAACGGCGGCATGCGCGATGGCCAGCAGGAGCTCGGATGAGGAGGAGGAGGAGGGGGAGGAGGCGGTTCCGCCGCCGCTCCCGACGATGACGGGTACCGTGCACAGCCGCCACTTCGCACTGTCGTCGTCGTCGTCGCCGCCGCCGCCGCCGTTCCCGTTGCCATGGAGGAAGTCAAGTCATCTTCCGTAAAATCTAACAAGCTGGTTTCGGAGTTCCAGTACTCAGAGCCGACTCGCCGAGTCCGTTGCTGCTGCAGCGACGGCGGCGGCACCGCTGCCGCCGCTTCCCCAGACGTCGAAACCGAAGTCAGCGGAAGAGAGAGCTGTTGGTGTTGTAACTGGGATTGCGACAGCGAGGTCAAGTTTGTACGTGACTCCCGTCTGCTTGTAGCTGCAGTGGTGGCGGTGGTGGTGGTGATGGTGGTAGCGGCGAAGGGCCGCGGACCAGAATCAAACGAGGCGTCGCCGGTGCCAGTGGCGCCGCCTTGCCTGACGCCGTTGCGGCGCCGATCCCGCATTCCGCCGCTGACGCCGCCGCTGGCGCTGGCAGCCCCGTTGGACGTCTCGTTCGGTCCAGTGGCGGCTCCGCTGCGTTGCTTTCGCGACGGCTGACGTGTGTTGCTACCTAGGGGGCCCACAGCGGCTGAGGTTGAGGTTGAGGTTGCCGTACTGGGCTCATGGCATTTGGCCCGACGGAGGTCGTGCAGCATCTGGCTGACGCGATCCAGCTGTACGACGTCGGCGACGGCGGGGGTTGGATGCGTATCATGGGTCGGCGAGGTGAAGGCTGGGGTGGCGGCCGCGCCAGCGGCACCAGCGGAAGCGTTGGGCGCTTCCGCGGCAGTGGGGGTGGCGCAAAGGGCGCTGCGTCGGGCGGCGGCGGCGGCCCGGGAAACAGATAAGGCGGCGGCGCCGCTGCCAGACACGCCGCTGCTGCTGCGGCGGCGGCCAGGAGCGGTGGGCTCCAGGGGGGATAGCACTCCCTGGCGGGCGCTGGGCTCAGTGCTGGCATCGTCAGCGGCACCGGCCCCGCTGACGTACTCGTTTTGTACGGGGATAGACTCGACGGAGCTGAGTCGTGCGGGCAGTACGGCAGGTCGGGAGTGGTTTTCCAGCCCAGGGATACCCAAGTTTGTGGGCGTGGATTGGCGGCGACGAGTGGCGCGAATGGGCACCGCCGCGGCGGCCGCCGGTCTGCCGTATCTGCGGCCAGCACCGCAGTCGGAATCGTCCGTATCGCTGCTGCCTGTCGACGCTGCCGTCGCTCGGCCGCTATCGTCGGCGCCGTCGGATTTCATACCGAACTCCTCGACGTCGGCCTCCTCATCCTCACCGCCCTCGCCCGAATCGGATGCTTGGATCCGCGAGATATGACGATCGCATGCTGAGTGGCGGCGACGAAGTGATTCGAGGCTCGGGGGTTTGCTGCCGCCACCGCCGCTGCCCGCGGCAAAGCCGGCTCGCGCTGTGCGCGCCATCGTCCGAGTCGTCTGCACGAGCTCCAGCATTTCAGGCAAAGGTTCGATTTCTGATTTAATGGGTTCATGGTACTGCTGAAAGTTTGCAACGCTGGCCAGGTACTCGCCGTCGCCATATTGAAACCTAGACAGTCCGACATGCGGTCGGTACGCGGCAGGTTTGCGAGGCTTGCTGCCAACGTTGGACTTCGAGTCAGCGTGTCTTGACCAGGCTTCATTTAAAATTTTCTCTGGAGCTGGGGGCTTGACTGGGAGCGGGGACGGCTCCTGCGAAGGTGAGTCGTGATGAGGGTGGGCACCCAGAAGGAGGCATTTACGCGAACGGAAAATGAGACTTTAATGTGGGTCCATAGTAGCATGATTGCTTCTTAGACGGCGTATAATTTGCAGTGGCGAGGTAAGCACCGTGGACTCGTTGAAATTGCATCAGGACCGCCATGACGGTGGCGATGTACCCAGCCGCATAAAATAAAAATTTGAAGTATAAATAGCTTATAGTCTCTGAAATATATTATTTCGGATGCATGGCCTCTGGCTTCCAGAGACAAGCAGGGTACTGGAAGGCGATGGTTCATACCTGCACATCGCCATTTCGAACTGACCATATGGACCATGGCACCATGGTACAGACCTAATTACGCCAGCGTGTAATATCTCAGAGGTACGTGCGCATACGATTTTAGGGCTTGTTTGAGCTCTGAACTCAGGTATATGGTGACCTTTCAACATTATGTAAGAAAAATGAATCATCGCAAACTTGTATAGGATCTTAGTTTCGTGACCTCATGTTGTTTGTCATGAAATGGTGTGGTGCTCGTACGCATCTACTAATGTGCGGAAACCGGAAGGTTACGCGCATTTTGAAGCTCACGTAATATGTACTCCTCCAAATCAAAACGGCTCCGTTCTATAAGGCAGTAACTGACCACATGAGGGTTACTGTGACGACTTTAGAGCTGGCTATGGTGGCCCGCCGGCCGTCGGTAGGCACGTACGTAAAAGGTGTCATAACAAGACGACGTGGTCGAAGACGTCAAAGGAACTTCTTAGATGCCTAGTAACCAGTTCATATCTGGGTATTAATTTATCGGAAGGTGTCTTACCATACTGCTGTAAAGGTCCATCTATGCTTCTTATGCCGCGATACCGCGATGCATGCACGTGATTTAATTTATCCTGCTTCACGAACTGTACAGGATGCTACGAATCAGAGCCATTTTTTATATGCAAGATTGAAGTGATCGTGTGCTCCTCTTGCTTTCCGTTCTCCATGTCGACAAACGCAGACATGCTGCTGGCAAGAGGAACGTGAAAGGCGGCTGCCGTAACAGTGTTAGCGCATGCCGACAGAAAATACTCCAACCATGCTAAAAAGATTAATTTGCGCCATGATTTTTTCTTTCCGGGGACGCCATTGTTGGCGAAGCGTGGTCAGGTAATGGCTACATGGCGAACAGAACAGAGCAGGGAAGAGCAAGGGAACAAGTGAACAACCCTCATTGCGTTTACAGGTACCCTCGTAAGGCATCACCATCACCATCACCATTACCATTACCACGAACCTGTCAACGAAATCACACAGCTCTAATCCTCCTCGTCCTGCTTCTCCTCCTCTCTTCGCAAGTGTCTCTCCTCTCGCGTAGAGGTGTAATTCCCTTGTTGTGTTTCACTTGCTTCGTCCCCCGTTCTCTTTCCCCTCAACCCCCTAACACCACCACCAACATCTGCACAACAAAACCCACCCGCACATCTCTGTGCACATCTGTATGCATTCATAAGCACTGAGCCGAAGCGATGATGCACTGGATGGAGGATAAACGGCCATCAGTTCATCCAAATCTTCAGTAAGCTACAGCCTTCTGTGGCTGCCGCCGGCAGGCTGTAGCTTTACTTTGAACACCCATCCATACACCCATCCATACATACACCCATCCATCCATCCATCCATCCATCCATCCATGAATGTGTAAAGAAACAAAGTACTTCAGATGCATGTGACGGTTGGTTCCTCGCCGGTCAGCTTCGCTTCTGTCAGTTTCATTACCCCTCCCCCCCCCCCGGGCCCGCCAAGCCACCCGCCGTTGCGGCGGTTAGTGGCGTACCCAAATACAATTTAGCAAACCAATCCATAGGTGATGACAAGAGAGATTGTCGCTGAAAAGCAGCAACACAGAGGCATCTCCCCATTGGAGTTGTTCAAGCACGCTGCCAATTGGCCACTTCGACACCGCACACCGCTGGCTCTACTCTTCGTGAGTCTGGAGCCCACTGTAACAACCTACCCCCCCACACACACACCGGCTCCGGAAAGGGGTCCATTCGCAGCAGGCTGCTTGCTAATTTGTCAGTTCAACTTATTCGTGCCGCTTATAACTACCGCAATATCTCATCGGCGCACGTTAACCACGGCGATACAGATAATAGCAACGCATTACCTTACCGCATATTACTGCGCATTTCCCCGCAGGACAGGATGGATCGCCGTACTTGCTACGCCGTCCGTATACACCCCGAGGAAATAGTCAATATCAATACTCAAAAAAATACCACTGTTCGTAACTTTGTTGTGCCGATTATTAATACGATATGGCATTAGATGAAGCAGCATAAAATGATTGAGAAAAGCGAAATATAGAACGGCACGGCATGGCATGCGCATCC
>NW_003307545.1:2742341-2747034 GCF_000143455.1 Volvox carteri f. nagariensis | reverse complement strand
GGTCATCGGTGCAGAAACTCCATCTCGATGTCATCTCTTGGCACTCGATGCGCTTCCTCCTCCTCCTGGGTCAAGCTCTGGCTTTGTAGTTTGTAGCTTAAACAAGAAATGGACCCTAAATAAACCTCCCTGCCTGCCGCGTGTATATATATGTATATATATACGGCATGTTAGAACCCCTTACAACCCCTAATAATAAAGTCCTAATAGAGATATAGACCCTACGATGCTGAGCAGGGGGCCCGACCAACCTGCCTGCAGAAACTGCAACAGCCATGGCTTATTGCAACCACATATCACCCACACACACACACACACCAGCACCAAGGAAAGCCATTGCCGACGCGGCGGCGACGGCGGCGACGGCGACAACGGCGTCATAACCTGCCATCAATGTACATATGTATGTATGCATGTATGCATGTACGTTGTGGCAGCGAGATCGTTGCAGCGACAGCAGCCATCAGGACCAGCAGCAGCGCTAGTGTGTCCGCCGCCAGTGTAGCTGTAGCGGGACAGCAGTGCCAGTCAGCGGCGCCTATCAAGTTAAAAAGCTGCTTTGGGCCCGTCGGGGCTGGCGGTTAGTTGGTAAGCAGACCCCTGCAAACTCTGGCGGGAAAGTAACGACGCCACGGCGCCAGTCTTTGTTCTTCTCATCCTCATCCCCATCAACATCACCATACTGATCAGCCGTCGCCGCCGCAGCAGCCGCCACCGGTGCCGTACTCCCAGCACTGAAGCTTATCGCCACCGCGCGTCCAGCCGGCGGCACCGCGTCCACTTCGCGACGGTGCGACCCCGTGGCGGCCGTGACTGCAGAGTTGCTGATCGTCATAGTCTGCCGTACTGCAGTAGAAGGGCTCATTTTCTTACTGGTCCACCCATCGCGGAGAGTGCCCCCGGCGGCGACGACGGGTGTCGTACCAACGGTTGTCGTTGCAGAAGAACGGAATGTGCTGCGGATAGCGGAGTTGCTGCCACTGGCGCCGCCGCCGCCACTACCGCTGCCGCCTCCGCCTCCGCCGCCACTACTACTGCTACTGCTTCCAACGCCGTCACAAGTCGCCGCTGGCGTCCGGAGGTGCATCTGCGTTGTGCTGCTACTGCTGCTCCTTGAGCGGCTGCCGCCGCCGCCGCCGCCGCCGCCGCGGGGGATGCACGTGGCGACATCCAACTTTCGATTGCCGCCCGCAACCCTCCTCAGGTCGCCCAACAACCGGTTGACTCGCTCCATACTGGCGCCGTCCCCCACCGAGCGGACACACCAGGGGGCCTGGGGACCAGGGTCGCCCATCAGGACAGAGGAGCTGGGGCTCAGGAAGCTTTCAGAGGTAGACGGCAAAAGCGCGCTGCTGCGGCGCGCGTGCTGTTGCTGCTTTTGCTGTTGTGGCGCGGGTGCGGGATGCATCAAAGTGCTGCTGCCGACGCTGAAGCTGCTGCTGCTGCCGCTGCTGTTGCTACAGGCGACAGTGTTTCCCTCAGCATCTCCAATGGCTCCAAGGGATACCAAGGGATTCCCCTGAGGGGTGGTCACCACGCCAGGCGCATCCATGCCTGGGCCCGAGCTTGAGAATCGGCCTTCTTGGTCCCTGTCGTGCAACCGGCGATGCTGGTACTGAAGACGGTGGTTCCAGTTTTGCGCTTTTGGCACGTACTGGGGCGAAGAGGTCAGGGAGGAGAAGGAGGGTGACCCGAGACGTCTGGGCGTGAGACGCTTTGGCGCGCCGGCTGTTTCCTCACCGTCGACGTCATCATCGCTTACATGAAGCAGCAGCGGCGGCGGCGGCGGCGGCGGCGGGAGCGGCGGCAGCGGCTGGGGAGTAGGTCGCGGCGGCGGCAGCGGCTCACTGAGCTGGGGCTGAAGGAGGAGCTGTGAGGAGGGGAAGCGCGGCAGCAGATTGGCTCTCAGAGCCCCTCCTCCGCCACTTCTACTGGCGGCAAAGCATCGCCCTCCTCTCCTTCTCCCGCCTGTGACGCGGCCCATGTGAAGATCATCATCATCATCGCCATCATCATCATCATTGACGTCATCGTCATGAAGTAACCTGCCGTCGTCGCCGTCGCCGTAATCGCCGTCGCCGTCGTCGTACCCCACAAAGGCGCTCTTCGTCGTGCGCCGTTTGATGAGTACGACTCGCGACAAAGTCCTCGTGGTGTCGACCACTTTGCAAACCGAAAAAAGCGGCCCTGCCGGGATCACATCATCCGGGAGCCTTTGGAACGCTATGGCGTTGGTCTCGTAATCGCCACCTCCGTATTGCAGCCGGGCCATGCCCACTTGCCGGTAAGCTGACTTGTGGACGCTGGCAAGTGCGGTGAGCTTATTTCCCGTGAGATTTTCTCTGGCGGTTTGAAGAACCTGTTCGGCTGTGCGTAGTGGCAGCCGGCGATCCTGCGAGAGAGTGGAAGGCAAATGCGCATGCTACGGTTTGCTTTGATTGCCGTATGGGAAATGGAATGGATTGAATAGTAGCAAGAACCCAGAGCAAGTTAGGGCATATGCTTGGGAAATGTGCTGAATCGGCGGAAAGTGGTGAAGAGTTGCGAGGAGTTGCGAGGAGTTGCGATAGCGTATGCGTAAGGGGCCAGCTGCCTGGACTCGCACCGCACAGCATTTATGTCTGCATAGATTCTCTCGCTATAACCAGATTCACTTTGTGATGGGGCCGCTGTGGCACTCAGTTCTGGGGGACTGTCAAATTTTGAAGTCCCATCGCACCTGCAAATCTCCATTCTGTATCGCAGTCACCAGCCATGGCGCCATTATGTTGCGCAAACGTAACCCTGCTTAAGCGCCTAGCTAAGGTAAGTTGTGAACCGGCGTGCAATGCGCGTTGCTTTTTGCTCAACCTAAGTCATGTTATCGCCGTGATGTTTAAGCCCACAAAAAATTCCAACTGTATTATTTCCCCGAATTATAACAGCTGTTATTGTTGTATGCATACGCCAAGCGGATGTAGACCTAAAAAGCGTGCTTACGTACAAAATGTAGGAGGAACAAGGAACTTATGCAAAGGATGGTTTAGAACTTAATAACAAGCGCATTCTCGTGCATCTCAAGCAGCCACACGACCAACAACAAACATTTCAAATCCGGTAAACGATGGGATCATCTCTTGTACGAGGCGCACTTTGGTGGCGCATCGTCGCCACGCCACCCAACGAACTAGTACCTGCCACAGACAATCCTTCAGCTTGTATAACGAGATGATCTTACGACCGGCAGATAACCCCACCATTACTAATAGACGCTTTCGCCCTTTCAGGGCTCTGGCTGCGCGCCCGCCTCCGCAACGCGGAAGAGCATATCGTACGCAACCCAGACGGGCGTCCTTCTGGTTACGCGGGCTTTGATTTATAATATTTACTTTTGCGCGATTGAAGTGGTTCATGAGCCTTCAGGTTCGTCCGAATCGTACGAGTTTCCGTCCATCCATCCAACCATTTACGTAGGCTCTTGCCGCAACAAATCCATATATGACGCGATGAAAGGCTTCAAAAATAAAGTTATTTCCCAGCAATAACCCGGAAAGCTGTGCACCGACCTGGTTATTCGTAAACAAACCCTAGCCTAACGACCTTACCTACTTGCCAAAGCCCCCTGGGCCGGTTTACCTCCTTTAACAGATCGCCTCCCCCTCTCTCCCCACCTTGCCCCTCCTGCTCTTGCTACTGGTGCTTCTGAATGGCCCTTCCCAATCGCGATCTACCTTTCTAACAACTAACCAACTAACTACCCGCCTAGCTGATTCACCCCCAACCACTAAACAGAATCTGCGCGGGTCACCCATGCAATGGCTATGTTTGTATGGTTCACTATTGCCCCCTGTCAGGCCTAACGACCTGCCCACCCCCATCAGTCGGGGTCGCGATCACCCCCGGTCCCAAGCACCCCAAAATTGCACAAAAGAGTTCCTACACACATTTCCAACCAAACCCGACCGCCCGACCACCATCATCAATCCGAGCCAGACGCTTCTTCGCTGCCGCTGCCGCTGCCGCTGCCGCCGCCATCGCTGCCGCCGCCATCGCTGCCATCGCCGCCACGGCGGCGTCGCCGCCGGCTCTCGTACAGCTCCAGCTCGTCCCCGGGTGCCGTCGCCAGCAGCCGCCCAAATTCCTCTCGGGATATTCGTCCGTCGGCGTCCTCATCAGCCTCCCGCAGAGCTGCCGGAACCACGTCATCGAAAGGACACTCATCCAAATCCAAATCCCCCTCAAAATCCGGATCCGAATTGTGATCACCATCACCGTTGTTCTTGTTGCTTTCCAGGTAGTGGTGGTTGTGGTGGTTGAGGCTGTTGTGGCTGTGGCTGCACAGCACGCGCTGCAGGTTGTCGCGGGAGAGGCTGCCGGTGTGCCCGGAGTCAAACACGTCGAACACCCTGTTGACGTAGCTCTGCCACTCCGAGGATTCCTGAACCTGCGCGCGCGCGCGCGCGAGAGAGAGAGAGAGAGAGAGAGAGAGTGTGTGTGTGTGTGTGTGTGCGTGTGTACATTTGTGGTATATATAGTGGTACACATATTGGGCATGTACAGCAGTATGTATATGTGTATATATATATACACACATTATAGAGGGGTGAGGCGTGGCCAGGGGATGCCGGGGGCGCCCCCGTCATGGGCCCCGTCATCACCCGAACGCCCTCCGCCCCCCGTCCCTCCCTTTTCCCCCCCCTTTCNCTCCCTCCCT
>NW_003307545.1:2736339-2742092 GCF_000143455.1 Volvox carteri f. nagariensis | reverse complement strand
TGTACGGCGTGATATACGGCGGTGAGGGCGTGGACTGGGGCGGGGAGGAGTGGGAGGAGGAGGATTGGGAGGAAGGGGGGAGGGGATGCAAGCGGGAGGGAGCGAGAAAGGGGGTTGGGGGAAAGAGGTTGGTTGGGGGTTGCTGCTGCCGCTGCTGCTGGCCACTTGGTGGCGGTGTGTGGCGTGTGTGAGGGGGGAGAGGTCCACTGATACACACACATGCAGCATCTCCACTTGCACGAGAGGTCACCTGGCCCCACACTGTCTTGAAAAAAACCCAAACCCCAATCCCAATCCCTCCTGCCCAATAGGTCTCCTCCTTTAACGGCAATGATCACCACCATCAGAACCTGTTCTCCTCTTTTTCCCCCCGGCCCACCCACCCGCGTTTCCCGAGAACTCCAAACCCTCCTCCTCCACCTCCTCCCCGCCCCAGTCCCCGCCCTCCCCGCCGTATATCACGCCGTACACCCCACCCGTGGGACTCAGGTCCCAGTCCTCGCCCCCCAGCATGGCCGCAACCGCCTCGTACGGCACTCGTCCCGCGCCCCCTGGATCCAGCTGTCGGAATGCCGCCTCCAGGGAGGCCACACGCGCGTGATCACTGGTCGCCATAAAGCTTACGACAGCACTGCGCCGTACATTGGCGGGTTGCGTTGGGTTGGATTAAGTGGGTTTGTTGGTTTGTTCAGCCATGCAGGGCAAGATCATGATGCCGACCGCACGTATGTATGTGGATGCCAACAACGAAAGTTGGGAATCGGTGAGCATGTGTGACTACATGCATACATGCGTATGGGCAGTTTGATGTTACCGGACTCTTTGCAATCGTCTTCAACAGCAGCAACAACAGCAATACCATAGCATTGGCAGAGGTTGATGGGTATGGTATGGTGGGTGATATTATCGTGGTGGTGATGTCAGGTGGTAGTGCCGCTGCATTTTCCACCCTCGCATCCTTGTCGTACGCATCATCATCACGCCGATCATCATAATAGAGAGAGAGAACTTTGTACGGAAACGAGCTGGATAGGCGCTCCACCAGCCGGTGAGCAGTAGCACCAAAAGGAGGGGGTCGCGACGCACAACAACAACGGAAACAACGGAAACAACGGAAACAACGTCTGAAGACGCCTCGGGCTGACACAAGGGTTGGACGGGCGATGTTGCGCAGCCCTCCAACGCACACATACAGATAGACAGATACACACACGTACACACACAAAAACACACAAAAACACACAAAAACACACACAGGTGGGACACAGACTGTGGAGGCCCCACCTGGGGCCCGGGGGAAAACAAGTGCGCGAAACACACACGTGCCGGTTCGGAGATGTGCGCGGCCGGGAGAGATACATACATACAAACATACAAATGCAGTAACATAATCCTCTTTTGGGGCTTTTTGGGTTTTGCGCTAACGGACTCTCACAGCTTCAAAAGCCACAATAAAGAAAGACTCTTACCGCAGAGCCAGCTGCTTCAACCTGCCGTACGTGCCGTACCGCTGTAGTCGTTGCACCAGAGAATCGCTCAGCGGCTGGTTGCTGATACCACTACTGCCACTGCTACTGCCGCTATTAACACTGCTGCCGTTGCTGCTACTGCTACTGCCGCTAGTCGTCGCCGCTGTGTCGTACTGCTGCAGCCAGGGGTGGTGTAGTGCCTCCACAGTAGTGGGCCGTACGGCAGGATCCCGCTACAGCCGGGGAGGGGAGGAACGCGTATGTGTGTATTTTCCATGGAGCCCCCGGCGGGAGTGGAGGGGGGGAGTGGAGGGGGAAAGTGGTGGGACACAACGCCAACAGCCCGATTCGATGTGGGGTTGTGTTGTTGATTGGGGTCGTGGAGGTGTCGTGTCCCGATGGGGGGGGCGGAAAAGAGGGCGCATCCCACATCGTCACAACAGGAATCCCAACAGGAAGGGAAACCATTTCCATTCCTCCTCCTCCTCCCTCCCCTCCTGGGGGGTAGGGTGGGGTGGCGTGAAGGGCCGTTTGCCAACTTCGTACTCCTCAGCTGCAATTGCCGTTTTCCCCTCTTTCTTGACTTTGCGGGGCCTCCGCCCCCAAGCAATAACCCTTCCTTCCGGAAAACAACACACCGCCCATTCCCAAGAACTTAAGAACAGCCCCCCCCGCACCACCACCGCCACACCACCACCTGCAGCAATGACGACACGAAGCCCTTGGCAAGAGGACTGATCTCGTCCCATGGCGGTCGGCTGAAATCCAGATCGCCGTACAGGATGGCGAAAAACACCTGGGGGGTTGGGTGGGATCGGGGTCCAGGGCCGGGAGGGGACGGGCGGGGGCGCGGGGAGGGGAGGGGTATTGGGGGTACGGAGAGGCAGAGTATCGAAACACACATACACAATTTATTGAAGCACACACCACCACCACCACCACCATCATGACCATTACCGCTGTTAGCGATACCAACCGCTGCCAACCGCCACCAACCGCTGCCAACAGTTCTCACGGTCACCAAATTACAGTCTCGGGAGACAGCACTTGCCGCCGTAGCGCCCACCTCCTCCTCCATCACATACCCAAACACCTTTTCAACCCACCGCACACTCCCACCCTTCACCACACCCTTCACCCCACCCTACCCCACCCCACCCCACCCCATCCGACCCCTACTATCTCTTCCCCCCAACCCCAACCCCATCTCCGCCTGCACCCAGAGGCCAACCCCCCCCCAAACCCCTTTCAGCCCCATCCGCGACCTTTTATTTTCAAAAATATGAACCCCCCAAACAACCCCCCCATACACACACACGCAAGCAAACAAGCCCCCCCCCGGCCCCCTGCCCCCCCGCCCCCCCGACCTCCTTATTGGTGAAGTGTCTCTTCCCCAGCACGTTCAGGGAGCTCAACAGCAGCCCCTGGTCCTCGTCCTCGAAAGGGAATCGACCCGTGAGCAGCTGGTAGGCGATCACAACTGGGGGAGGCCGGGGGTTCCCGGGGGGGGGAGCAGGGGGGAACACACAGAGGGGGGGAAAATGGATAAGCGGGAACTTGCCGGAGCGGAAATTTCACGACATGAACACAGTACGGCAGCACAATACGACACCCAAGCATCGCAATTAGCTGAAACACGGTTTGCCTGAAATAGTTTACAGAATCCCCCCCTAGGGGGGGATTCAATGGCAATGGCAATGGCAAAATTGGAAACGCCAGAACGCAGCCTCAAAATCCCAAACGACCACCACGACCACCACCACCATCATCATCATCGCAGGAAAGCAAGAGTCATATACACTCTGCCTCCAGACGCCGGACCACCCCAGTCCCGTCCCCTAGGGCCTCCGCCGCCCCCTGGGGCACCCACCGGCGCTCCACACGTCACACGGTTGGCCGTACGACTGCTTGAGGACCTCTACGAGCAGGAGGGCGGGTGAGGGGGGGGTTGTGTGTGTATGTTCCTTAGGGTGCGGGTTTGGGGGGTTGGGAGGCTGGGGGAAAGGGCGGCAAGAAGTAAAGAGCCAAAAGGTCGGTTGTAGCAAAAAGCACTAGCATCAGCAGTAGCAGTCGCTCTTCCCTGCCCTTCCCTCCCCGCCCTCATGCCCCTCCTCCATGCCTCTACCTGGCGCCACGTAAAGAGGGGAGCCAGCCCTATCACTCAGCAACTGGCCAGGTCTGAGGAAATGTTGGGAAGGAGGAGGAGCCGCGGGGGGGGGGGCCCGGAGGATTACATGTCGCCAAGTCAGTATTGGGAAAAGAAGTGGGTTACGGCGGGAAGCGGGAGGGGGCCGGGTAGCGGGAGCCAGAGCGGGAAGTGAAGTGAAGTGGCAGGTTGGAGGGCACAAAGAAAAGAAAGGAAAGGAAGGATGAGAATGATATGCTGCAAGGAAACACGGAATGAGCTGCCGTCACCACTAGGGGCCGGGAAGGGAGGGGGGGAGCCACCAACTCCCCCTCCTCCCCTCCCCTCGACGGATACCCTGGGGGCCCCGGCGGGGTGTGTGTGTGCTGAAAATGAAGTGGTGGTTGGATTGGAAGGAAGGGCTTGAAAGCGGTAATCCGTAAAAGATCCCCCTTGAATGAGCCAGGTCAGCGGACGGCCTTGGCCAGGCTGTACAGAAAACACACGTGTATCGAATTCGACTCTGCCGTACACAACACGTGTGATGTGTGCCGTACGAATGCCATGCGGTGGTGTTGTACGAACGTATGCATGTACGCGCGCAATTGCGCAAGGAACGGAATTTGTGTTTATTCGCCCGTGTTCGACCCCTCTACGCTCGCCCTGGATCCTGCCGTACTTGCAGTACGTGGCCAGCCCGAAGTCGATCATTTTAAGTGGGGAGTCCGGGGCGGGTGTCAGGAAGAGGAAGTTCTCGGGTTTCACATCCCGGAGGACTATACCTGTTGGGGGGTTAGAGGGGGGGAAAAGCGGGGGGGGAAAGGCGAAATGTGTTTGGGTGTGTATGTGTGTGGAATGTGTTTGGGTGTGTGGGGGTTGTGTGTGGTGGTGGGGTGGGTATGTTTCGAAGGCGCTCATTCGCAGGCGGGCGGGTGTACAGGAGGGGCCGGATCCGGCACCAAGATGCAAGAAACACGAAACACGGATCGTCTGTCGATGTTCGACGCCGCAGTGGAGCGGAATCAGATATATGTATGTATGTGTATGTATGTGTACGTGTGCGTATGTGTGTGATGAGACGGTTCGGGATATACCCACGAGCTGTACGGAGAAAGAAAGAATGAAAAGGTTCCTCGGATGCGGCTGAGGCAGCGGCGAGTGTACGGCTGTGTACAAGTATAAATACGTAGCATACATACATACATACATACATACATACATACATACGTGATCGAAAGGAAGGCAAAAAATGAACAGCGACAAAAATGGGCCCGCTCCACATTTTCCCTTCCCCCCCCCCACCCCGACCTTTAGCATGACATTGCGCCAGGGTGCACAAGATCTCCCGTACAATTGCCGCCGCAGCTGCTTCGTCGTACTTTCCTCGCTGAACCCGGGTCCACAGCTCCCCGCCTGATATACATACATATACAGTTACAGTTACAGGGTCAGGCACTACTGGTAAAGCACACACTGTTGCCCCCGGATGTTCCCGGATCGAAACCTGTCAGAGTCGAAAGTTCCATGCGATGGTGGAAGGTAAAGTGCCCCTAATCGATGGACGGTGGTGACCTGGGATAAACCCTGAGTTGACTTGACAGCTGACCAGGAATGGACTTGAGCCGCCGTTGATCTGGAAGTTTCCGTTGGATGCCGGCGGTGGGTAATCACTTCATCGGGCTATATCCATTCTCAGCTACCCTCACCCTTCACCCTCCCCCCCTCTACTATGTGCATATGCCCCAACCCCCCCTTCACCCCTCATGGCAGCTCACCCTTGCACAGCTCCATCACGAGCTGTACATGTACGGTGTTCTCGTACGCGCCGTACAGGTACGCCACATTGAGTGAGCGACCCACGTGGTTGTAAATATCCACCTGCGACACGAACGCACACACACGCACGTGCGTGTACGACTGCTTACGAATGTGTGTTTTGTGAACTTAGCCGCGACAAGGAAATGGCGATGGGGGATGAGACGGCTAACAGGAGCAGCTTCTTCATGTGTGTATGCATGTACGCATGTATGTATGTGTGTGTTTTTGGAGGTGTTTTCGGAATCCTTGGCGGGTGAGGTGATGGCAGGGCACAGAGTGTGCCTCGGCGAAAGGAGCGGTGCATGGATCCATTTTGCTGTTTTCCCCCCCCCCCCCCCCCT
>NW_003307545.1:2723611-2736289 GCF_000143455.1 Volvox carteri f. nagariensis | reverse complement strand
CCTCCCCCTTCCCCCCACCCCACCCCCCATCAGATGCTCTTCTTCTCTTCCCGCCGTCCCCCCTCCCATCCGCGGCTGGGTTCCTCCCGCTGCTTCCCCCACCGTTTTCCCCCTACCACACACACGCACATATATTCATACATATATACATACTGACAGACATACGCCTACCTCGTGCTGCACCCGCCTCACGAACTGCCTCTCCAGGTAACCCCCCAGAATGCGCTTCGTGATCACCTTGACTGCCACCCTGCAGTACGCGTATGTGTATGTATGTATGTATGTATGTATGTATGTATGTATGTATGTATGTATGTATGTATGTATGTATGTGAGAGGGAGATAGATAGAGAAGTTGGGGGTAAGGGGTTCATCGGGGTTCGGGTGGGAGTTGGGAGTTAGGGTGGTTTTCAGGCGGTTTGCGGGTGCTGGAGGTTCTTTCAGGTGCGGTATAGGATCTGCGCCCTGGGGACTTCGTACACGTTTCAAGTATGTGCGGCAGCCGGAAATCGACCTTGCACCTCTGTTTTGCAGCCTGAGTCTGGGGTGTGCTGCGGGTGCCCCCGACCCTTGCGCTGTGTTTCGGCTTCGGCCCCCGGCTTTACCAGCCGACCGTGTAACCTAAATCATACATACATACATGCATACATACATACGTATGGTGGCTGGCAGAAATAATGGCCGAAATCCGCCTGCCGACCCCTCGGTGTGTGACCCCTCGGTGTTGAAATGGGAGGTGGCCCGCCATCTTGTGGACGGTGTGGGACGTGATTACATCAACTTGCGAGCTGACCAGGAACCGAGTTGTGGCGCCAATCCACGTTATACATACATACATAAACCCTCCCGTAATCGCTACTTGTACATCCTTATCAGCGCGCCACTCCCTAAGACACGCACACACACACATGCACACACTCTCTTACTCCTGGCCGGTCGCTTTCTCCGTGGCTAGGTAAACGGTGCCGAAGGTTCCGGAGCCAATCTTTCCGCCCAGGGTATACCGTTCGTCGAAGTCTTTGGCGAAGCTTGGGGAGAAGATAAAAAAAACGGAGGAGCAGGTGCGAAGTTAGGTGGGGACGGCAGGGTGGGTGGGAGCGAGTGGTCGATGGACAAGCGGTGTGATGGTGGGAAAGAGGGAGAGGGGTGGGACACGCGGAAAAGGTGGCGCGAGTAGGCAGCACAACACCTAGAGTCCCTTGCATCTGGCGGGGGAAGTGCGAGAGCGGAGCGGGATTGCTCAAGAGCGGGCGGTTCTAATTATATTTGGAGAGCTACAACTGCGATTCTAAAGCGCCCAGCGTGGGTGTCTTGAGGATTGCAACGCAGTGGCAGGGCGGAGCAGTCATTAAGGGACGAAACTCAGCAATGGAGCAAAGGAGAAGAGAGAGTTTTCCGCCACAGCAAATGCACATGGTCATGGTAGTCTCATGCGACCAATGGGGCACCTCAAGGGCTTTGTAGGACTAGGATAGACAATCAATAGGGCTCAATCATGACGTGTTGTTAATAGTGGATTTGCTTTTGGTCGGCAACTCAATCTGCGGAAAGTTGCAATGGCCGCAGGCTGCAAGTAAAGCTGACACGAAAGGGGCGAGCCTCACCCAAACTCTCGCATTTCCGTCGAAACACTATCGATTTTTCTGCCTGAAGCTTGGCATGTGAATCTGCATCTAGAGCGTCGTTGTCCAGTGCTACCGAGGGCTGTGACGGTGACAACAGTCAGCGGATTCGGATTTAAATTCTGATAGCTACAGACGAAATAGCAGTGCCGTGCGTGCACGCGTCTACTATGGCATTGTGGGGCGGCACGAATTGAAAGCTCGCTTCTATTGCTGAGAAATGTGGTCGACATCGTGTGCGTCGTTACCGTAACCCTTTCAGTTGAAGCGACATATGCAAGCCAGACCTCATGCCTACGTCTTACAATGAGATTAACAACAGCAGGTTTCAAAACCTGCTAGAACGTCCATCACAAACACGTACGACCAACGACATTCTGGCATCCAAACCAACTCTCCTGCTGAACGCCTGCCCCTCGGGGCCCCGATGCACCCCTTCCATCATTATGTTCCGCCTGTTTCTGTGGTGCGCGTGCTTCCTCCAATCTCCCTAGCAAAATAACCTATTTGTCCCTTGCTACTGCACTTCCAAGCTGCAAGCGCCCCCATCGCCTGACGGTCAGCCAAGACCATTCCGGATCAAGCTCCTTACCCGCCGACCATATCAGGCAAAAAATCCATGGCAGGTTTATCATTTACAAATGACAACATTCGGGTTGGCCGCCAGGCCGGCCGCAGACTGCTACCGCTCCGCCGCCCCACCCAAGCCTTCTCCACTACCGCCCACCAGGACGCCAAACTAAAGCCATCATGGTTGCATCGATATTGTGCCAGCGTTGTGCCAGCGTTGCAGAAACTTGTAAGGCTTTTTCCC
Source organism: Volvox carteri f. nagariensis (assembly GCF_000143455.1). Classification (NCBI taxonomy): domain Eukaryota; kingdom Viridiplantae; phylum Chlorophyta; class Chlorophyceae; order Chlamydomonadales; family Volvocaceae; genus Volvox; species Volvox carteri. The sequence continues at coordinate 2,733,853 of NW_003307545.1, read as the reverse complement.
TGTGATTTCCCGCCGCACTAGGAGAAGCCGAATCCCTTCAGTTTGAGCAGTTGTCCGCAGCAGCAGCAGCAGCGGCAACAGGAGCTGTTCTTGTGTCTTCCAAAAAGTTGTGCTCAACCGGACCTACTTTAAGCGAAGTTGCTGTATTTGTGGGTGCGGGTTGGAGACTTGCTGCATGACCAGCATCGTGGGCACACCCGGACAGCTTGTCCATCCCTTTCATCACATCAACTATCCCCCCCGCCTTTCCCATGCGGGCAATAAGGAGTCAGCATTAAGTTATAACCTAGAGATCTTAAAACAGCATTGCCTGTTGAGACCAGCAGCAAAGGAGGACAAGCCGAGCCACTGAAGTTAACGCTTGTTACTGCGTTTCCACTTTTTCGCTAGCAGGCACTTGCGAATGCTACGCAATGTCCATGCGACCGCAGATGCGACAGGAAACTTCAATCCTTTGTTTCTTCCTGTGCATGTGACCCCAGAAACCGAACCGATACTGTACATGAAGCACAACCCGTCAATGGGGCACCAAAGCCAAACGAGCGCGCGAGCCACAAAGCCCACGCAGAAGCTCGTTCCTGCAATTCCTGCAGAGAACGTCAACCAACGACACCGTAGTACATGCGTTGTGGATGCGCGGCGGGTGGAGTCCTATGCTACCGCAATGTCGCTTTAAGGCTGTTAACCTGATACCTGCCTGCCTGCCTGCCTTCTTGCTCGATAAAACCTGACCAGGTACTAAATCCGTTTGACACCATAACACACCCCGCTTTATGCAAGTCTGGTCACCAGCTCTCCAAGCACCCAAAGCCTTTGCACACCCACGAACCGCGCGCCTCTATGCAGAGGGATGCGGCGCAGCGGGCGCAAGCAGACTGCTGCAATTTGCCAGCTCCGCAGCGCTATGCTTGCCTGTCTACCTTCAGCATCTAACATACTGCATTGCACCTCTCTACCGATATTCCCAAACAAATGTCCGGGAGACCTCGCGAACTCTCCACAGCTATCACCTCCACCCCTATGCGGCGCAGTCGCATGCAGCGATCGGCATCACGTGCATCCCAGCTTGACCCTCTTGGCCTCCGGGAACGTGGCAGGAGCGTCGGCTAGGGATGCGTGCCGTTTCAGCGAGTGGACGTCCGGGGCAATTGCACCCATCACCCCGATTGGTCCTCCAGCATAATGCTCTTCCTTGACATGCACCAACCCAGGTTGCGCCAGATGCGATGTCGTGGCCGCAGTGGCTGGGACGTGCCGCCCAATTTCGCCGTATGGCGCAGCGGTTTGGAGGAGGCCCGTTGATGATGGCGACGACGTGGTACGGGCGGAGCTGCCCGACACGGAGCCAGGTTGTGCCGCGGCTTGGCGCAAGTCGTCTGCTGCGGCAGCCGCGGCGGTGGCTGCCCGCAGCGTTGCCAACTGTAGCTTGGACGGCGCGCCCGATAAGCACTGCACCTTGACGATAGAACCGTCCATGACATTGTACCTGCGGGTGCCGAATAAGCCCGGATGATGATAAACCTTAGCGCGACAGGCCACCTGGGAACAAAAAGGCAGACATTTGCGGTACGGTAGTGCATATGATTTTATGAAATCATGACCCAAGTTCAATTAATGAAGTACAAATGTGTACAATGATTCAGATGTTTAATTTCAAAAATGTCAAGTGCTTGGCTTCCATAATCGCGCGTCGATGTTAAGATTCAATGGGCGTTGACGACTTACTTTGCAGCATCCTCTGCACTAAGAATCACAGCGTCTTTGTAACACCATTTGTCTGAATCCGGGTCGTAGAAGCGCTCAAATGCTTCGCCGGAGATGGCGCACTCAGGCTGCGATGGATCCTCCTCGACGAAGAAAAGTTTCCCCTCTTCCGTTTGAACATTTTCTTCCTGCATTACATACGAATACATAATCTTAAGTGCAAGTTTACTTAGGAGAGACCTCATATGAGCTTATTGACATGTTCTCACCTCCACGTTTCTGTCTTCCTTGTCCTCTGCTACTGACGTTGTGCCTACAAGCCATAAATCCGTCGATGGATACCACTGGCGAGAAGGCAGGCCACAAGCGGCTTGTGCAGCGCGACGCTTGTTTCTCAAGAACGACGCATCGAGGAAGGCAGGTCGTGTGCGATCCGACGCTTCACGCAAGTCTTGCACGGCCGTCTCATCAAGTTCCTGCAAACCAATCATTTCAAACTTTTGTTGGGCTGGTTTAACTCTTCTTGCTGACCAACTCCGCTGACTGGTTTGCTTTGTGGGTGTAACTTCACAGCTGTCACCGAGCCTTTAACCGTTCATTTGCCAGGTTGGCGTGCGGCCAACACTGTCCTCCTTTACATTGACACGGAGCGATAGGGGCGCGCTCTGCCCACCTCCAGGAGTGCATACCAGCACTTCACACTCCAGACCGCATCCTTCCCCCTCCCTCAAAACGCACCCCAGAGAGTCTACATAGCAGCCCATACCTCCTACCACAAAGGCGACCACAAACAAACCGTGCACGCAATTTACCTGCAAGGCCCGTGGCCCGGGGAACTCGGTCGAGCGCGTCCGCGCATTTGTCTGCTGCGGGCTGTTTGGTGCTGGCTGCGGACTCGCTGGCGCTAAAACTTGCTGCACAACAGGAGCCGGAGCTGGATGCATGCTAAGGATTGCGGGCGGTATGAGCGTCCCGGGTATCGTGACATGTGCGGGTGTCGGTACACCAGCAAAATGCATCGGTGGCATTGGTCTAACTGCAAACGGTAACTGCTGATGTGCTGCTGGAGCTGCGTATGGCATTTGGGCCTGTTGCGGCTGCTGGGTTTGGATAAACGCTGGCATGGGTAAAAGAACTGCAGGTGGCTGCGCTGACTGGTACGCTGGCCGTGGCGGCTGCGCAGCTTGGAAAGGAGCTGGCGGCATTGCAACCTGGGGCACATGCATTGGCTGACCGAACGCTCTAGGTCCAAACGAACTGTTACCTATTGCGGCCGAAGGCCGACCATAAGGGGCGGGGGGACGAGGTTGAGGCGGCTGCGTCACAGGATAGCCCCGATAGCCGGGGGGAGGCATCATACCACTCGAGGCAGCGCCCCCAGCAGAGGTCGAGGCCATGCCCGCGGGCACCATATACTTCTCACACGCCTCAACAACCTTTTGGTCCAGCCGCGCCACCGACCTCCATAGCTTGCATAACTTGTTTAGGGCGGGTCGAGTCGCAGCGTCCGAGTTGTCCCATACAAAGACGAAGATCTGCACAATGGTGATGGGACTTCTTGTCATCACAAAACCTACGTAAACAATCAGCTGCAAAACTTACCTCCAGCAAAGATTGGCTAAGCTGCTCTGCATACATTGGTGGACACGGCTCCGTCTTTAACATGCAGTCCACGAGGTACAATGCCGGCAATCGGTGAGCAGCGGGACACTGCACATAGGCAGAAGAAAAAGCAATCTCGACAAGGATATCGGGAAAGCTTTTGAATGACAGCATAGACGGCTTGAGAAACGCCGGGCCGCCTACAGGCCAGATAGCCCGCAGCAACGCCACAAAAAGTAACACTTTTGGACCTCACCTGTTTGATATGCTGACGAATAGCCCGAACAACATTTCCGGCTTCAGAAGGGTTCTCAAACGCCAAGTCCTTCAGCGTGACAATAGACCTCCTTTCAGGGGTCTTCAGGTCCGCCAGGTTGTCCAAAAACGCCTGGCCGAACTCGCTAAGCGCCATAGAGCAAATTTCGGCGCCCTGCTCGACGCGTCAAGCACGGAAGTCTAGGCGCCTCCAATGAAGGTTCCCTGAGGTGACGCGGCCAGCAACTTTACACAAGGAATTGCGCCAGAAGTATGTTAATCTTAAAACTCGAGTACCAACACCTATACATGGGAACTGGGTAACATTCATGTTGCGGTGAACCTCATGAGGATGACCTCGCACGGCAGGAGAAGATTACGACACGTCAACAAGTCAGTCTACATATCCGACACCATATGCCGGTATTTCTCACAATCTTACAACATTATGCAAACCGCAAACTGACCAAAGCCTGGACCCATTTTAGAGTTGGGTTCCCCCTGGTGTTCTAGCAAGGCCCCGACTTTTTAAGTAGAAATGAGCATTTATTCACAGATGCGACCTTTCTTGCAATTGCTTCTGGCTAGCAATTCGTCGGTGGCTTCACCTGACTTATTCGCAAGCCGTCTGGCAGGACTAAACGTCGGTCAGGGCGAAAACTTTACAATTGATTACGACGCGTGTCCTCGCTCGTTTCATAAAAGGAAAAGAGGGCTTAGTCCAAGTACAGCAAACCGTGCCGTTTGCCCGACCCGTCCTTGATGACCATGCTACAAGAGAAAGAATTCCGAAACACCACCATCCACAGATCCACCTCCGCGAGGCGTGCTTTGCATTGCAGAGGCACGGCCACGTTGGCCTTCGCTTTAGCCCCAGTCCCCTCAAAAGCCTACATGCATCATACACGCTTGTCCGCACCACCAGGAAAGGCCCGTCCTGTTCCCTCGGCAGCTGCAAGAGGCACACAGACATCTATACACACATACACATCTATTCACACACATACTTACTCATATACACATATATCTAGGGTTTGGCACTACTGGTAAGGCGCCATTGCCCCCGGGAGATCCCGGGATCGATACCCGCTGGGGCCAAATGTCCTTCCGATGGTGGAAGGCATTGCGCCCCTGGTTGGTGGATGGTGGTGACCTGGGATAAAGTTAACCTGCGAGCCGACCAGGAATGGAGTTGGGCCGCACGGCAGATTCCGCTGGATGCTGGTGGTGGGTGCGGAACCTGAGCGATCCACTGAGAAGATGACTAGGGTGACTGGATGAGGGTGCCCCGAAATACCGGGGAAGGCAGGGTTTCGCAGGGTAGCTGCCACGGGCGAAGATACACCCTGTTTCACACATCATATACACATAGAATACACACGTACACACACAACCATTAAAGCCGTAAAAAGGGCCAAAGCTCGTGAAACGAACTGTGGTAACTACATGGTAATCGTGTCATCTTGTCACCATGAGACCAATACATACATACACACATACATGATCACCATCGCTTTGCGCACAACGCACACATCACACCCTCCACGGCTGGGGCTCTGGGACATGGTAGGATTCGGAGCTATATCGCACGCAGCAGCGCGTTATTCCACCTGAGCCGGAGGTTGTACCTGAGCCTTGGGCCTGGGAAGGAGGCATAGGTTATAGTAGGCTGCTGCTACTGCTGCTACTGCTGCCACTGCTGCTACTGCTGCCACTGCTGCTACTGCTGCTGCTGCGGGAGCGGCTGCGGTAGGCCTGTAGTACCCGCCGCATTGGGAACGCCGCTACTTCTTGGGGGTTGCTGTTGCTGTTGCTGTTGCTGTTGCTGTTGCTGCTGTCCTTGACTTGCTGCCGCTTCCTGAGGACGGGGCCCTCCTCCTCCCGCACCTCTTTCCCCCCCGGGCACCATAGGGCCCTGCGGCGCCCCGCCGCCCATCACCATCTCCCTGGGCAACATGCCGTACCCTGGTGCCATGCCGTACCAGGGGGGCATGCCGTATCCTGGCGGGCGCATCATCATCCTCCCGCCCATACCACCAACTGCCATAGGAGCCACACCACCACCATTACCACCACCATTACCACCACCGCCACCACCACCGCCACCACCACCGCCATCGCCGCCGCCATCGCCGCCGCCGCCAACGGCCGCGCCAGGCCCAACCATACCACCCATATCCATGCCGCCCATGCCCATGCCCATGCCCATGCCATACGGTGGCAAGTAAGCGGGAAAAAACGGCGGACGGTACATGGGATACGGGGGGTAAATGGGCCGAAAGGGCATGGGCCAGGGGTACGGAGGCCTGCAGGCGCGAAAAGCCAGTGAGAGGTGTGTGTGAAAGGGGGGGAGAGGAGGGGGAGGTGTGTGTGGTGAAGGGGGGGAAAGCCGTGTGTGAAATGCTATCCAGCTGGCATATCCGAAGGTTGAGCAAGAGTTGTTGCAGACCAGTTTTGGGGCAAGACATGCAAACCAATATCCTCGGTTACACCCGCCACACGGGTCCCCGCCGTGCAAGGAACACGTGCGCCACGGAAACTCCAGGGGTGGAATCTCCGCGATATGTATGTTCCTCTGTATCGTATCCGTAAACGCATTCACCCCTCCCTTACTTACTTACTTCCCACCCTTTTCTCCCCAGCCCTCGTGCTGCACAGACAGAGAAACAAATGTACATACATAAGTGCATATACAGTGCACGCATGAACATGCTCACCGCATCATTCCACCCTGGCCTGGAAACGGTGGCGGCGGCGCCGTGAGGGCGCCGCTCATGGCAGGTGCCCCAGCGTTGCCGCCGCCGCTGCCGCCGGTGGGCGGCGGCAGCAGCGGCGCTGCCACAGGCGCCAACATCGGCGTTGCACGACCGGCGGCAGCGAAGCTTCCTTGGCTTCTCAGCGTCGATGTACGGCGCATTGAGGCGGCGCTGCGCGGTCGCGGGGTCGCCGCCGGTACGACCCCGGAAAGGGCGGAAGCGGCGGCGGCGGAGGCCGCCCCTGCCGACGGCGGCGGCACCGGCGCAGCTGCCGCCGCTGCTGCCCCCCCATCCCCCTCCTCGTCCTCCTCTTCGTCCTCCGCGAGCCCAGCCACCTGCAAACCCACATGACATGCGTCACATGCATGTGTGTATTTGCATGTCCTTATGTATGTATGCATGTATGCATGTATGTATGTATTTCTGTGGGTCTTCAGAACAGGCACCACCCGTGGAAAACTCAACACCGTGTGATACACACACGACGGCAGGAGTTAGGCACGGAAGGTATATGCTGTACGGAGCATCCTAATCGCCGTACCCATACACTCTCCCAGCCCGGCCCGTATCCTCTGGCCCACGTCTTTCATTCTAACACCTTTGTTTTTGCTGATGGGCCGTAATACCTCAACAATTCTTCTTGACAGGTTACAAAACGATTTATTTACTTTTCTGTGATATGCTAATAGTGATTCATAATAGTATATTTTGAAAATAAGTTTTTATTAGTTATTCCATGAAATCGTTTTCTTATTTTGCAATCGTGCTTACACGACCCAGTCCTCCCACAGTCCCACCTTGATGATGGCGTCGTTGATCATCTCCACCCAAACGTCGTCTGGCATGTTCCGGGGCTTGGCCTGAGCGTACGTCTTGTTGGTTACCTGGCGACCCGTGGGTCAGAGTGTGCCAAGTAGGCCGGTCGGGGGTTGGGTATGTAAGGGCAGCTTGGCGGCTGGGTTTCCAGTTTCATTCCCCTTCCATCTCCCCCTTTGTCATCCACCACGAGCCGCCATGGGACGCCTCTCCCTTATTTCATATTTGACATACATACATACATACATACATACATACATACATACATACATACATACATACATACATACATACATACATACATACATGCATACATGTCGAGCTCTCTTAGCCTTTCTCTCTTGGAGGTTTTTTGTTGGCCTGTTAGGTATATCAGGAGCCCTCCCCTGCCGGGACTGCCCTAACCCAATTTTTGGTTGTTTGTTTGTTTTCCCTTCGAATCCCGTTTTCGTTGGTGGTGTTTTGGGGGGTTGTTTCAGAGACCCTTTGACTTTGCCCTAGCTGAGACTTGTGGACTCGCCCTAGCGGGACCTGAGAACCCTTCGTGGTGTATTCAATGCAGCGCCATCCCTGGATGGAGGGGCTGCGGAGTGGCTGCGTAGAGTGTTGGCAGTCTGAGTCGGGGTCGGGAGCACACAAGACTAACCGACTTGTGCTGTGTGCTCCCGACCCTTGCGCTGTGTTTCGGCTTCGGCCCCCGGCTCTCGCGGCCCACAGTGTAATCTAAGTCATACATACATACATACATACATACATACATACATACATACATACATACATACATACTTTTCAATTTAGACCCAGTGCTGTGGAAGGGCGCGGACTTGTGCGGTGTTACCCCCTCGACGGGGGCTATCTCCCCTGGACTAGCCCAGGGAGGGAGAGGCGGAGGAGGGTAGTAGTTTCAGGAGGCTGTTTGGCGTCTTGTGGTGTGAGCTCTTTGCGCTCTTTTTTGCGTGAGGATTTTTGAGCTTGGTGACCTCCCCAGCCCGGGAAGACTCGTCGGGCTCCCGGTCGCCCAAGTCCTGGTAGCGAGCTCTCTGAGATGCTCGGTTCGTTCGGTCGGCAGGAAGAGCCCCCCAGTTGCGACTTCGTTTATGTTAGGAGACCAACGGGCATAGATCCCGTCTAGTTGGAGCGCCAAACAAGCGCTGTTGCGTGCCGGCCGTCGTTTCCCGTGCGGCCTGACCCGGGGGCGGAGTGCATGAGACTAACCAGCCGTATGCACCCGCCCCCCGCGCTGTGCTTCGGCCCTGGGCCCCCGGCTTTTCAGCCCACAGTGTAATCAACGTCATACATACATACATACATACATACATACATACATACATACATACATACATACATACATACATACATACATACATACATACATACATACACAAGAGGAACCATACCCAAAATCATTTATGCAGAACATATCTTCCTTTTCTTCTTCTTCTTCGCGGCTCTGTGGAGGACACACACGCACACAAAGAGATACACTCACACGCACACACAAACATACATACTTCGCACGCACATATGCACCTGTTTACACATGAGCTCGTAGTGTTTGGTTCCCAGTTGTGGCGCCATGCTGCAGTACGCGGGCCGCCGCAGCGACGTCAGCGGCACCCGGGTAGCGGGGGTCTCAAGCTGGCCCTCCCTGGAGACGTCCATCAGCCGGATCTGAACCAATTCCAAACGTCGTCGTGGTGGTGGTGGTGGTGGTGGTGGTGGGGGGGGGGGGGGGATTCTCGTAATCCGGAGGGGGGGAAGGAGGAGGCTTAAGCTTGAGAGGGTTATTACCCATGAGGAGAATTTCTCATTTCCAACGGTAAGGAGGGGGTCCGGGAGGAAGCGGGAAAGCTGATACGTACGTACGTATGTATGTATGTATGTAAGGAGCGGCACGCGGCAGGCAGCACCGTTGGGGGTCCCGTTCCCGCAGCCCCAACAGCTTCATATATGTGCAGACAGACATAGCCAGACATAGCCAGGCATAGACAGACATACATAGCCAGGCATAGACATACATACATAGCCAGACATACATAGCCAGGCATAGACAGACATACAGATATGGAAGCAAAACAGACGACAGACGTACAGACCACGCACGCCGCGTGACCTTTCCCGCCGTCCTCCGCCGCCTCTTGCAGCCTCACCAGCACACTCGCACACTCCTCGTGAACCTTGATTCGACCCGTCTGGGGGCAGGAGGGAGAGAAAGGAGGGGGGAGAGGAACGGTTGGTGTGGAGGGGGAGAGGGAAGGGGAAGACGACCCCCATAGACGGGTGGTGCAGCTGATACCCCAAGAGATAGATGGATATCTCTCCGCAGAATTAGACATACAGACATACAGACATACTGCATCAGGAGACGAGCGAGGTGGGTGGGAATGAAGGTACGGGAGCAGTACAGGGCTACGGGAGGGGGGTGGGGGATCACGGGGTAAAAGCAAGAGAGGAAAACACACAATACCAATTGTCGCGCCACGCCTGCGGGCAATGACACCCGGGGAGACATGAATTAAGGAACGGAACGAGGTCCGCGCAAACAACACATACATACTATCATACAGACGCACATAACACATTTTAACAGAACGCCGGAGTTGAAAGAATGAGTTATATATATACACATTATAATTACATACATGCACACATACGCACATGTGTACCTGCAAATGGTTGGCAATCACGGCATCCAGGTCGCCTGCTGCAGCGATCTCCTGCAGCGGCAATAGCAGAGTAACAGCAGCAGTCACAGCGTGACTCAGGCAGTAGCAGCAGAATTAGAAGCTGAGGATCAGCAACCAAATTAGCAAATAATAAAACTACAATACCTATTACTTAATTACATTCTTATAATGTCAAATGCGTGACGACATATACGGAAAGAAAAAGAAAAATCGCACATCTGCACACAATCTTACAGGAAGCTGAAGTATGACGGATGATCCCGCTCCCACTCCCTTCACCCCCCAACCCCCTTCACCCCCCAACCCCCTTCACCCCCCAACCCCCTTCACCCCCCAACCCCCTTCACCCCCCAACCCCCTTCACCCCCCAACCCCCTTCACCCCCCAACCCCCTTCACCCCCCAACCCCCTTCACCCCCTTC
>NW_003307545.1:2713799-2723207 GCF_000143455.1 Volvox carteri f. nagariensis | reverse complement strand
CCCAACCCCCGTCGACCCTGAGGATCCCTTCACCCTCCAACCCCCTTCACCCCCCAACCCCCGTCACCCGCAGCACCTGCATTAGGTACCTCGAAGGCACTCCGGCGAATAGAGGCAGGTGGTAATGTCCCGAAGCCACGAACTCGCCCTCCCGTTCGAACAGCCGTACGGCAGACCAACCCGCGGGCGCACTGGTGCCGGTGGCAGGTACAATCAATCTGCGAGACGTGGGGCCCCCAGGACATGACACGACACGACAGGGCAGGGCAGGGCAGGGCAGAGCAGGGAGTCCGGTTAGGGGTTCGACCCGAGCCTACCTTTGGAAAAACCCTCGGGGACGCGAGTCACCCGCAGTTACCCGCCTCCTTTGCCAAATCGTATATTCCCGGCCCAGGAGGTACTGCGAAGGCTCCCCCCCTCCCAACTATTTATATTTAAAGGTTCACGGCTCTCCTCCAGGTGGCCGGCTTACCACGCGCCTCCACGAAACCTGATGACTTCTCCCCAGCCCCTCTCTCAGAGGGGTTTTCCCCCTCCGAAAGCTGATGACTTTCCCCCCTTTCTGTAAAGTCCTTTCCACACCACACACATACATACATGCATAGATACCAGGGTTCGACCCTATGTATCTATTAGATACATACATACATAAGGGGGCCGCTGGTGAAGCTATACCACCCTGTAACAACATCATACATACATGCAGTGTGTAGTATCCTGGGTATCACGGGATCTGTCATCTGCCGATCGGTTCTTTTTTTCTGCAAAAGGACGTCACACAACACGGTGCTACACACATGCACACCCGCAACTGCCCGAGCACACACACACACACACAGCCGAGCACCTATGTCGCGCGCCGAGGGGGAAAGTGCTGACAGTTATTTTTGTGCAGAACTTGGGCGTTGATCACAGCGTGCGAGGTAAACCCTATCTCAGTGGTGGTTCTGGAGCGACCGATGAAGAACGAGTCCGACATCGTGTTGTGTGTGTGTGTGTTTTATGGCAGGGACTTGCCTGTTCTCTTTGCTCTACATCTCCCCAAAATGTGTGTTACACTGCAATGTGTGTTATACTGTGTAACAATGTGTACCACTGTGTAACAATGTGTACCACTGTGTAACAATGTGTGTTACACTATGTAACACACATTTTGGGGAGATGCAGATTGCTTTGTATCCGCTCTACCGCTACATGGACAAGCAATTCCCAACGCACCGCACGTCTACGATGATGCACATCCCCTGCTCGTACACCACTCCGCTGAAGTGTACGAATCCGTCAGTCCACACTGGGTTAGCCAGGGGGGCGGTCATATCGTAATCCAATGTCACACGCACATCGTCAACCAGGGGGCTGTCCTGCACGGCGGTTTGAGTAGTGAGGGATTAGCGAGGGATTAGCGAGGGATTAGCGAGGGATTAGCGAGGGTTTTAGGGTTTTGGCCGAATCATGAAACCTTCACCCCCAAAAGGGTCGGAGCAGCAGCACACTGTCTTTTTTTACTCTGGGAATTAGTATACCCCGTACATGCCGTACGTGCCGTACATGCCGAGATTCAATTCCATGTAACCCACAGCCGCAATCCCGGCCCCATCCTGAAGTAAGTATACTGGAAATGTCGAGACCGTGACTGCGCCCGCCGTTCAACACTTTTTTCAGGTCCCCTAACGGTAACGAACCCCATGGTACAACTATTGTGTAACAGTGCATTTTGCGGTTTGTATTGCGTTGCTTCTGTTTTATATTACGGTGAGTATTTTGCTGTGAGTACCATTTGTTTGGTGTTGTATCTTGCCTGGTAGAAGCTGCCCGGCGGCGCGAAGGTGGTGAGGGCGGCTGATGGGAGGTTCCTCGGGAGCCGCAACGCGCCGTCCACCGACACGTAAAAACCCAGATCAGGGTAGTACTCGGAGGCCAAGTTGTACGGCAGCTGGCGATCGGATGGCGAGGGGGCTGTGGGAGAGGTGTTGACCGGGGTGTGAGGGGGTGAGGGGGTGAGTGAGGGGTTTCAGGGTTTCCTTCATGGGGGGCAGATGAAGCAATGCTCGCAACACTTGTCTCTGTCTTTCACTCCCTACTCCTCCTCCTACTTCCCTTCTTTAATTTATTATTGTGAATGTAATCCAAAGAATGAAAACGACAAAAGCCAGAAACCTCTAAGTGGAACCGCTAAGTGGTGTTTGAACCCCCCCAAAAAAAACCCGCACCCCACCCCACCCCACCCCACCCCATCCCAACCTCTCTCCCCCCTTCCCCTCCCACACACACACGCACTCACACGGCGCCCCGGTTGGCGCCAGCTGACGGTCCATCCAATCCATCAGCTCAACATCACTGTTAGGCAGGACGGCTGTACGGCAGGGGAGATCGTACAGAATGTAAGTTCAATCCAACGGACCTTGACATCCCGAGTGAATGGAAAATCGGAAAGCCAGGAAGGCGGCGGGAAGCCCTCCATCCTCCTTCAACCAGGAAGTACGACCAAGCAGTACCAATCACATATATAGATGATAGATGTAATGTATGCATGTATGTATGTATATAAGTATACACATAATATATACATACATATATGTGCAACACCTGTCTTAGGCGCACGTTTCCGGCCCCCGAATTAAATTTTGCCCGTACCGTCGGAGCCCGCCATTGCGATCAGATCTCCGCCGTCTGCCGTACCGCCGCCTCCGCCACCGCCGGGTTTGTCCATATGCCCCATCGCACGACCCATCGCACGACTGCAGGGGGCCATGACCCGGTAGGTCAGGGGGGGGCCCCGGGGGGGAGGGAAAAACAGGGAGAAGCACATAAATACCCCAAAAAACACGCACAGCGCGTTTTCAGTCGTTGCATGAACCCCACGAGCTTGAGTGTGGCATATGGCCATAATAATATGCTTGCTTCAGCAATTGCAGCGACCTTAACACATTACTGTCCTTAAAAGGCACCGAAAACACTTGGAAAATAGTATTCTTACATTAATAATCATCATAATAATAAAATTTGTATATTTTACGATAATACAAAGAAGTGAGGGTAGGTCGTTACACGGAGCTAACTGACTCCAACCGATAACGAACCAACTACTAACGAATCCGCCGCTCTCCCTCTCTCTCTCATTCGCGTACCCATTGACTAAAAGCCGAGCCGCCTCCCGTACAAGGAACCTGCGGCGGCGCAAGTACTTGTTGTACAGTCGGCGCTCCAGGGGGTTGGGCAGGTCGCGCGTGCTGTCGTACACTCGGTCTGAAAACTCAGGTAGTTTCTTCCGCCTGAGGGAACCATTCCCCGGGGTCGCAGGGGGGGGGAGAGGCATGTGGGGATGTGGCATGCGCACATACGCATGCCTGCTGCATGGAAACAACAGGCATGACAATCCGCACGTCGCCACCTCCTGGCGCGCATGGCGCCCCGAAGAACAAGCAATCTTGCTAACATACATTCATACATACATGCATACATACATACATATATACTTCTGGGCGCGCCTGCGCTCCTTCACGGCGCTGGGCACCCCGCGAAGAGGCTGGGACAGGGTGGGACCCGACCACCCGATCCTGTCGGTTTCAGAAGGCGCACTGCGGTGCGCCGAAGCGGTGGAAATTATTGCCTAAGTGCGCTTTGAGCTTAGTTTGTAGGGCAGGGCTCGGGGGGGTATAGGAGTTCGAAGGGGATGGGGGTTGGAGGACAAGGGAATAGATGAGAGGGAACCCCGAGACGGGAGAGGGAGAGGAGAAGGACGGGGAATGGAGGCGGTCACGTCGTGCAGGGAAGAACCCTTTTTCTTCCCTAGTGCCGCTCCGAGGTTGTAGGGTGCTGGAGAGCCGGGGGGAGGTGGGGTCGCTCGGACAGGGGAGGGGGGAGATGGCGGTGAGAGCGCCAAAAGGACGTAGGTTCTCTGGTGTTTGGGAGGTTGAGGTCTGGTGGTGGTAGCGGGGCTCGGATGAGGGGGAGATGTGGCCCGAGGAGGGCCATTCTATTTAGACACGTCTTCTCTGTGGGACTGGGTTGCTTGGTGAGGGACGAGGGTGAGAGCGGTGCAGTACGAGACAGGGTGAATAGGTTTCCGGAGGACCAACCGTTCAGGTTAGTGGCGGTAAGGGGGAGGCGCCGCGCGGGCTACAATCCTCCCCCTGCGGTTATCTGGAGGGTCTAGGAGCTGTGTGTCGTGGCACCGCTAACGCTTTTGTGGTTTCGCCGGACTATCCCGGGCCCCTGCAGTGGTGATCAGACTTGTGCGGGATCCCTTTTCTTTATAAGGCTACTTCTCCCCTGGACCAGCCCAGGAAGGGACAGGTGGTGGAAGTCAGTTATCTTAAGGTGGTTGCAAGACGTCTTGTGGTGTCGAGCTCTCTTAGCCGTTCTCTCTTGGAGGTTTTATTTTTGTTGGCCTGTTAGGTATATCAGGAGCCCTCCCCTGCCGGGACTGCCCTAACCGAATTTTTGTTTGTTTGTTTGTTTTCCCTTCGAATCCCGTTTTCGTTGGTGGTGTTTTGGGGGGTTGTTTCAGAGAGCCTTTGACTTTGCCCTAGCTGAGACTTGTGGACTCGCTCTAGCGGGACCTGAGAGCCCTTCGTGGTGTATTCAATGCAGCGCCATCCCTGGATGGAGGGGCTGCGGAGTGGCTGCGTAGAGTGTTGGCAGTCTGAGTCGGGGTCGGGAGCACACAAGACTAACCGACTTGTGCTGTGTGCTCCCGACCCTTGCGCTGTGTTTCGGTTTCGGCCCCCGGCTCTCGCGGCCCACAGTGTAATCTAAGTCATACATACATACATACATACATACATACATACATACATACATACATACATACATACATACATACATACATACATACATACATACATACATACATACATACATACATACATACATGCATGCATGCATGCATACATAAGTACGGAGAGCACACAATAACACCGACATAGCTCAAGTTGGTGGAGCACCGGTTTAAATAATCGGCAAATCAAGTGATCGAATTCCAGAAGAGAGACGGCATCCGGATTTACCGGTAAATGTGGGTATGGATCCCACCGCTGGTCCTTTCCCCCGCCCCTCCCCTCCCCGGGGTGAAATAGGTCGAGGTGTAGAATGCGGAGGTGAGACATTGGTGGGTTCCTTCAGTGCGGCCTTCTTCTTGGCGGCCTGAGTGGGATCCCACCATGAAGGTCTACACACTTAGCCGCTGAGCAGCGACGGAGAAATAAATATTCTGCACAGGACCAGGACCAGAAGCTGTTTACCAGATGGTGGTGGTTGGATAACGAAACCAGGCGGCGGCACCAGGATAGCGTGGCACGATGGGCACAAGTGTGAGTGCATTGATAGATCGCGCGGCTGTAGAGCATGCGTTCGGTGGAACGGAGGGGTTGCCTGGCACCTGAGCTGGTGTGTGTGTAGCTGGCTAGAGGATTCGAGCAGGTGACGGCGCATTGCGTTGATAAGGGAGAACGGTCAGGACTCTGACCGATATAGCACTCCCCCAAGTACTTCGGCGGTCGTTCCCCTTGGGGTGCCCGGTTAGGTGTCCCTGGCCAGCATCAGGCCCGGATCGATACGTAACAGATATACACACACACAGACAGACACAAACATACACAAACATACACAAACACACACTTACACACACCTTTGCAGCTTATGAAGCTCGGGTGACAAGATTCTTAGCAGCAGTGAAGCACACGGCACTCTGGGGACCCCGCGCAAGCTGCTGGCTGCTAGCTTGCTCTCCGAGGGCGGTCGTACATGAAGAGGGATCTGAAAGGCGCCCTGGGGGGACGGCCCCCGGTGCGCGGGGCGGGGGGGGTGTTCAGGGGGGGGAGAGATGTGTGCGTGTGTGTATGTTGGGGTTCAGGGAAGCGGGTTTCGGAGTAAGGGGAGATGGGTCGGTTGGGTCAATGAGAGAGAGAGAGACGTAGGTAGGTAGGTAGGTAGGTAGGTAGGTAGGTAGGTAGGTAGGTAGGTAGGTAGGTAGGTAGGTAGGTAGGTAGGTAGGTAGGTAGGTAGGGGGAGAAGGGAGGGGGTGTTGGAACGGGATAGCAGGGGCCGGAGATGCCGGGGTGAGCCCCCCGGGGGACCTGATGGTGAAGGGGAAAAAAGGTGGGATGACACTACAATACACACATGCACATACATGCGCATACATACACATGCACACAGATACGGAGGTGCCGCTTGGCACATACGATGTCCTTTCCAACAACATCACCCTCATCTCAAATTTCCGCACTCAGCTACACAGATCACCAACCAATTTGAGCTCCGCACAGCACTACCTATCCGGGTAGCTGCCGTGCCCCCGACCACGCCCTTGCCTGATTAAGCGCGTAATCAAGAACGTACGAACTAAGCGGTTGCTGTTGCGTCTTGATGTCGATGAACAGGTTGAGCAGCGCCCAGCCCACCACACACGGCGTACGACTCCAGCGATCCAGGGTTGTCACCTGCCGTACATGAACAGATGGAAAGGTGTACGGCAGCTCAGTGGAGGTGAAGACGAGTGCGACACATTGAATAGGAGCGCGCGCTTTCACGACTGAGGCGACTGAGGCAAACATTTAAATTCAAATTATTATTATTATTATTATTATTATTATTATTATTATATCTATATTATAATTAAACCCCCCTGGTGCCTAAAAAGGCACCAATGACAACCTGGGGAGGGTGGGAACACGCACATGCAACCCCCACCCCAACCCCGCCACACACACATACACACACACACACATACACACACACACACACACACACACACACACACAGAAAAACACAACCCCCACAACTCCGGCGACATCTATACCACCTTGAACAGCAGAGTCGCGGTACTGTCGTCGAACTTGTCACTGCCCGTTCCCAAAGTGGCGTACTTGTTGTACCTGCGTCGGTGTATGTATGTATTATGTATGCATTATGTCTGTCTGTCTGTCTGTGTATAGGGGTGTATGTGTGTATGTGTGAAGGTTGCAAGTATCTGACCGGGCCTGACACTGGCCAGGGGCTGCTGCCTAGCCCCAACGGAAAGACGGGCGGGAGTGGGGCGTGTGTGTATTGCCGTACTGCCACACATTTGTGTGCGTACGTATGTGTGTATGTATGTATATGTGCGTATGTGCGTGTGTATATGTGTATGTGTATGTGTGTGCAGGGGTATGTAGGCGGACGGAGACTCCCCTGCAGAACAATGGAGCTCATATTGCGTGCAACACAACGCGCGTCCCGTACTGTCGTGCATGTGTACGACCATACCTGGGGTTCATGGCGTCCGAGTCAGGCCAGGAGATGCCGTAGAACCCCCCCGAGCCCAGCGGCCGTCGATTGTTGTTCCAGATGGACACCTGTACGACAAACTACTGTCGTATCACCAACAAAAACATACTATTCTTCAAAACAAATGCTAACCGTCAACCGTTAACTCACCGTCACGCGCGATAAGGTCACGTTCGCGGGTAGGAACCGTGCCCCGTCCAGACAAACAACGAAGCCATCCCCCGGCGTGTAGGAGTCTGAGGGCATTACCTCACGTGTTACACGCATCCAGGCATCAACGGAAACGCCGGGAACATCTTCTAGATGGGAGATGGCGCCGCTGTTGCTGACGCGGCCTTTGCCAGCGCCGGCGGCCCCGGCGGCGGCGGCAGCGCCGCCGCCGCCGCCGCCGGCTGCGGCGGCTGCGGCTGTGTCCGCGATGGTGGCGGCGGCGACGTCACCTGGGTTACCGTCCCTGCAGGTCGGCAAGGTGTGTGTGTGTGTGTGTGTGTTAATGGTACGGCATTGCGGGGGCGGGGAGGAAATCTGGGGCCGCATGGCGTTGCCAAGGGTATATCTTCTATCTGGATTATGCCACAATAAAACCACATATCGAAAGACATCTTAACCACTAAAATAACCGGAACATCATGGCACATCACACAGGGGTCTCACACTTCACCGCGCAAGTAGAAAGGAACAGTATCAGGAGGTGGGAGGGGGGGAGGGGACCAGAGAGCACCAGGCGGGGTGAGGAGATTGTCGATTGCCGGGACTGCGCGCCCCGCATATGTGCGTCCCCCTCCGAACGCGCACGCAGCACGCAGCACGCAACCAAAAGCAAAACGTCAACGGGCCGCACCCCCTCAAAGCATCATGTCCCATCAAGGCCTCAGCTCGTGCCTCGGGACCGTCGTGCACGTAATCTCACGAACGCAACAGATCAAACGCGAGGGCATGCACATACACACGTATACACACACAGACACACAGACACACACACAGACACACAAACACACCTTCTGGTGATTTCAAAGTCCATCATGGCGTCCTCGTAGCTGTACTTCCGTTGCGCCGAAATCATAAGCGGCTGTCGGAACAGCGGCAGCGATTGCTTGCCCGCCACCAGGCCCCCAACCGACGTCACCAGAGGGCAAAAAGCCCATGCCACGAGGTCCTCACGACTGGGCATGCCCGCCACCACCTTGGAACGGGGATACGAGTGAGGGTGTGGTTCGTTGGAACAATGGAGAGGGCGGGAATGAACGAGGAGATTCAGAACGGAGGTGCGGGGAAACGGAGGTGAGCTATTTGAAGCGGACGTGTACAGCACCCAGCCGTCCTTCAGCGCCCAGCCACGTACACACCCGTACAGAAACCCCCGCCAACCCATTGGGGGTGAGGGGGGGAAGAAAAAGTGTAGGTAGCGGTCCCCTCCCTCATTCATTCTCCCTCCCTCCCTTCACCCTCCCTCCCTTCCTCCCTCCCTCTCTCCCCCCTCCCTTCCCCCTCCCTCGCACCTGCTTGGCCACGTACATCTCAAAGACCAGCAAGGCAGTGGGGGGAAGCGGTACGCCAATTAGCCGCAACGTCTCGTTGAAGAACACAAACTTTGCGACTCCAAGGGAGGTGTACGAATAGGCTCCGCCACCGCCGCCGCCGCCGCCAGAGGCTGCCGTGGCGGCGGCGGCGCCGGCTCCGCCGCCGCTGCTGACTCGGCCAACGCTGTTGCCGCCGCCGCCGCCGGCACTGGCGCCGCCATCGTCCTCGGCGGTGGGGTTGTAGTGGCGGGAGGATGCACCCACCATCACGCCTGCCGCGCGCCATAGTTTGAATGCAAAGATTTACAGAATGTGAGGATGACGATGAGAACTGCAGGTGGTGCTAGAGGTGCGATTATTATTCCACAACCTGAAATACCCCCACATGTCGCAGCATCACCTGCACCACCACGTACTAAACGTATGTAACCTACAAGGTCGGTGAGATGATGAATGTCTTTCTCCCACCTACCTACCTCACCCCCCACCTACCCACCCCCCACCTACCCACCCCCCACCTACCCACCCCCCACCTACCCACCCCCCACCTACCCACCCCCCACCTACCCACCCCCCACCTACCCACCCCCCACCTACCCAGCAACCACAATCCCGCACA
>NW_003307545.1:2646049-2713697 GCF_000143455.1 Volvox carteri f. nagariensis | reverse complement strand
CATGATCACCATCATCGCCATCATGATCACCATCATCACCATCATGATCCGCATCATCACCATCATGATCACCATCATCACCATCATGATCACCATCATCACCATCATGATCACCATCATCACCATCATCATAAACATCATAATCAAATCATCACACCTGGAGCTGCTTCCATCGGTTGGTATCCGTCGTACAGTACGGCCCGTACACGGTACGTCCCTCGTTTCTGGAAGGGCCCGGCAGTGAAGAGGCGAACCTGCAGTTGCGGTTTGGAAATTGTGTGAGGGGGCATTGGGGGCCGCCCGCGGAGTGAAGATGAAGAGAAAGGAAAGGAGGGGAAGGAGGGAGATATGATACGCGACAGGGAGGAGTTGCGAAAAATGTGTTTGTGTGTATTTGTGTGTATTTGTGTTTGTGTTAGAGTATATATTTGAGAGAAAGAGAACAATAGAGAGTAACAATGTGAGTAAGAGCAATGTAAGAACAATGTGAGTAAGAGGGTGCGGAGTTGTGCGGAACGCGCACCAGCGCCAGAACTCGCCTGCCAAAAAACTCGACTATCGTACATGCATTGTACCATGCCGTACCAGGTCGTACCCACGCAACGTACGTACCTCCAGGACATGGGAATCGGGAATAAGCCCCAGTTGTGACGGGCCTATCTGCAACGGCCCCAACGGATGCGCCGGACGGTCGCGGAGCAGCTGCTCGGAGGGATCCTCTTGACCGGGGTACGCAGGGCCCTCCCCAGCGCCGACGGCGGCGGCGGGATCATTGTCGTACTCCTCTCGATCCAGCGCTGCGTCCGCGACCTGCAACAAGTATGTATGTATGTATATAACATCGCCATCGTCGTCATTGTCATCACCGTCCACATGTGCGTTATTGTCATCACCCCACACACACACACACTCTTGTGATAATCATTCTTACCGGCTAAAGCAAATCTAACTGTCAACTAACCGTTGCTCAACTATAACCAACTGTCAGACAGCTACGGTTAGTTGATGATGCAGCTACGTACCCCTATCGGCTGCTCAGCGAATCCCCAGGCCTCATCCTCCGCATCCGCCCAGCCGGTTCCGGCAACCTCCGAAGGCCGCAGCACCTGCAGCCCTCCCTCGGAGTTGAGGCCCGCGGCCGCTTCACCCGCGAACGAGTCTACAGCCCGCGCCTCTGAAACTTGATGTTGTAGTTGCTGCTGTTGTTGATCTTCTTGTGGTTGTGGTGGTTGCTGAGACGGGGGCTCGCCTGCGGCACAGCCCCGGTTCGAAACCCAGTCAGAGCGGTTGAGGCGTGTGACGACGCAAGCGCGAGGAGTACAAGAAGAAAACAGCGATCCACAACGACCCACATGTCGAACATCCCAACCCAACTCCTATCTCCACGAACATATACACATATATTTTTTCACATATACACACATATACACACACATGCACACACATACATATACACACATGCACACACATACATATACACACATACATATACACATACGCCTGCATTATTTTACGAAAAAGGCTTATTGCACGTCGCTGGTGGCTTCGGAGCTCGCAACGGTATGGAGTTAATCGTGCACCCACTTCGGCCTTCGGTTCTCGTATCACGGCCTGGGTAAATCTAAAACACACACATACATACACACACCTACACACAGACAGACAGACAGGCATACACCCGTGCACCGACCCATTACGTCACGCACTTGTGCCCCGGATTTGCTGCAGGACCGCACGGATCTGCTCCAGCTCAGCTGCCGTACGGGCCCGGTCAATTTCCATTTTTAAAAGCGCCATATCTCGCACGTGACGGGCGTGTGCGGCTTTAATCTCCGGGTCAGCAGCCACATCCGGAGGAAGGGCTACCAACAGAGAAGTGGACGTACGCACAGACGGACGGACGGTCGAGCCGGTGCCAAACAGACATGAGTTGAAAAAGAGGAGGAGGAGGGTGGGAGGGGTTGGGAAGTACCACACGGCAGTAAGCAGAAGGCGCGGGTTGTATGTCATGTATGTATGTATGGATGTCACGTATGTATGTGTACATGTCAGTACGGTAGGTTTAACAGGTTCAAGGGCTTTCAGGTAACGGTTATACGAAGGGAAGGCACAGCACCTACAAGCGAGAATGGGGTCGGCAGGCGGCGGCGGCGGTTGTGGCGGCGGCGGCGGCTGAGGTGGCGGTGGCGGCGGCGGCGGCGGCGGCGGTGGCACGTACATCGGCACAGGCCAAAACGGCGGCGGCGCCATTTGGGCATTTGGATATACTTGCTGCTGCAGCTGTTGTTGCTGCTGCTGTTGTCCTAGTTGTTGCTGCTGTCGGGCCATCTGTTGCTCAACGGCAGCTTGAAGGGCCTGATGCGACGTAACCACAATCCCGTGGGCGGTTGGGTGGTTGGGTGGTTGCGAAGATGTCAGTGCAGGGCGGGGGGCATGAGGATGCGGGTCGGGCGACGTGCGGGGGTGAGCTGTCGGATGTGTGGGCAGGGCACGGAGTGAGTGGTAAATAAGGAGAGCGGTGGCGGCCGATATATACATACATACATACATGCATGGGTGAGGACATTCACCTTAACGACGAGATTTACGTGAACCCCATTTGCAGTTCCCATTAATCCTTTGAGAGTCTGAAACACATCACATTTACATGGTATATACAATATACTTCGACGGGCACGGAACCCGTAACGGCACAGTTCTTCACAGTCTGGGTCGGGTTGGAATGGCATCCCACACCTTGACTTGCTCCTTGAGGTCCTCAATGTACGACGGCGGTTGGTCAACCGCCGGAAGTTGACCGTTGGAAGTTGACGTCATACCGGAGACGTCCCCGGCAGTCGCCGAATGTGCGGCAACGACAGCGACATCGGAAGCGGCATCGGGGGTCGAGGCAGGAGCGGAAGAGGAAGCGGCGGCAGAGGCGGCGGTGGTGGTGGTGGCGGTCTGGTGCACTTCTGTGGAGCGTTCCGACGACTCCCCCGGGGGTCCCCTGGTGCCGCCGCCGGCAGAAGGCCGCTACACACACATACATACACACACATACACACACGTTTGCGCATATGTAAGCGTGTGTATATATATGTGTATTTTGGTATGTATGTACGTACGTATATATGTACGTATGTACATGTTTGTGCCAGGGTGTGGAGGGGGAGGGGAACAGAACACGTCGATGGGGGGGGAAATAGGGGATAGACAAAGTTGCATTGGAGCTCACCTACCTACCTACCTACCTACCTACCTACCTACCTACAACCTACCTACCTACCTACCTACCTACCTACCTACCTACCTACAACAAGGCTGGCAGAGGTTAAGGCCTGACTTCTGCTCCCGGCCGACCCGGGTTCAAATCCGCCTGCCGGCTCCTCGGGTGTTTGAGGAGTGTTGAAATGGGGGGTGGCCCCCCATCATACGGACGATATAGGACGTGATAAAATCAACTTGTGAGCTGACCAGGAACTAAGTTGATGCGCCGTTGATCCGCTAGATTAGGTTGGATGCTGGTGGTGAGTTGCCGAACCCAACGAATACAATCTGAAGTCGGATGGGGTGCCGGATTAGGGTGCCCCTCTAGCAGGGGAGAGCAGGGACTGCCCCGGGAAAAGGGGCCGCTGGCGAAGTTAACCACCCTGTAACAACATACATACAACCTTACCTACCTACCTACCTACCTACCTACCTACCTACCTACCTACCTACCTACCTACATACAGCGGCAGGTGAGTAAACCCGAAGTAGTGGTTGCGCAGTTGGGGAGGGGGAGGGGAACGAAAACGTTTCCAGTCGAACAGAACGCCCCCCGCTGTACCTCTCCCTCTCGATGACGCATCCCTCTCTGTGCATGTTGTGGAAGAGGGACGCTAACACACCGCTACTGCTACGGCCTACTGCTATTGCTACCCCTACTGCTATTGCTACTGCTATTGCTACTGCTATTGCTGCCGCTACTGCTATTGCTGCCGCCACTGTTACCGCTGCTGCTGCTGCCTACTGCTACTGCTACTGCTACCGCTGCTGCTGCTGCCTACTGCTACTGCTGCGGCCACTCACCGTCAACATCTCCCCGGCGGAGGATGCAGCGGCGCTGACGCCGTTGCCGTTGTTGTTGTTGTTGTTATTACCGGCGGGGCCCCCGGCCAGTTCCCGCCGCCCGCGCCTGAAGGAGGCGCTTTTCTTAATTTTTGTTGTTCTGCCAGAATTTCTTTACGGATATCTTCGGAGCATCTTTGCATCTTTGCCGCTAAAGGTGGTCAGGGGTGGTTAGGTTTTGCGTAAGAGTTGAGTGTCTGTATGTGTGTTTATGTGTGGTGAGTGTACATCTCTGCCTGCACGTCCGTACGTCTGTATGCATGTATGCATGTCTGCCGTCCCCTGCCAACTGAGGGGGGAAATGACACGAACACGAACACATCCTGCCTGGAGCCGAAGCAAATGCAGATATATATGAATGACGCAAATTCGGCGCAACTTCACATATATGCTTCACATATATGCTTTCCTCTTACCCCTGTGTGGTGGGTGAACCATGGGTCGGTGTGGGCGGCCCCAGGTCCTCGTCGATGTTGCCGTTGCGAACCCCGCGTCCCTCACCCGGCTGATCCTGAACCTGTTGCTGCTGCTGCTGCTGAGGCAGCAGTAGAACACTGGAAAACTGCAGGGTTTGGTTGGGGGTTGGGGCAGGGGAAGGAATGAGGCAGGGTGGTGGGTGAGGGAAGAGGGGAGGGGAAGGAAGTGGGTCGGGGGGGAAGGGGGGGGATTGGGGCCAAAAACACACCTGGTATGGTGCTGCGGGCGGTGGCGCCGCCTGTGCCGCCACCGGCGCTGGGCCAAGGGTTGCCCGGCTGCCCATCCCGACAGTCTGACCTTGCACGACCTGCTGTTGCTGCTGTTGCTGTTCTTGTTGTTGCTGATTGTATTGGGTGTTGCCGATTTGCCGTGCCTCCGCTAATGGTTTGCCCTGCAGCAAGAGTGTGTGTGTGTGTGCACAGTTTCCAGTAAACAACATTTTACTCATAAGAGGAGGTGTACAATGTGCGCATGCCGTCTTAAGGCGCGCGCGAGTTTGGCTTTACCTCTGTCCTCTTTTGGCTTCCGGACATATAAAGATAATCGACGTGTTGACTACAGCTGATGGCGCAACTTTTCATTTCGATTTTCAAACACATAAATTTGGGACGAAACAGGAATCATCCGAAAGGAGCTTTTGAGATATCCCGCGTGGAACCGATACCTAGGCGCGCTAACATGGGGGACATGGGACAGTTATGAAGGACGGAGATCCTGCTGCGGTTATCCTACTTTCGTACCGAAGTCGTACATATGCCGTACCTCCTTCAGCGCCTTCAGAGCCGCCATGGCCGCCATCTGCTCTATCTGCGCACGTAAGATAGAGTTGTGTATGTATGTCTTTGTACGGCAATCACAAAACACATAAAACATACAATATGAGCGTGAGCGCGGGGAGGCGTTGATGCTCCTCCCTCTAGCAACAACAGGATTTTCAATTTGATTTAGTTCAAAATTTTGACTAATTTTCGGACGATTTTTTTTATGTTTCACGCCATTCGCCACCTGCAACTGTTCGATCATTTGTTGCCGTACAGCCGCCCTAGCCGCCCGGCTGTCCGCGCCGCTGTCGGCAACAGGCCGCCACAGCGGCGGCGGGCCCCGACCTGCCGCCGCCGCCGCGGCGGCCGCCGCCATTGGACCCGATGCGTCGTACATGGACTGCTGCTGCGCGATCTGCTGGCGCTCCGAGGCCAGTTGACGCAAGGCCCTCTTATGTGCCGCGGCCAAAGCCTGGAGCCTCTCTGAGAAGTCACATGTGGCGGCGGGGGGAAATTCGGCGTGGAGATTGACTTGGAGGGGGTTTCGGGGGTGGCGAGACCCTTTCCCCCCGCAGACAGAGCCCGGAGCACCAGCGCCGCGTAAAGCACCAAACGCAAATACCCGCCAGAACCCGACACGCGGGATCAGGTTAGACAAGGCGGTTAGACAAGGCGCACCTTCCTTGAGATGTTGCTGCTGATGCAGGGCGCCAGGAGAGGGGGGTGCAGGTGGTTCTGGAGCCGGTGGTGGAGCAGCTTTCGCCTTGGGAGCCGGTGGTTTCGGAGCTGGTTCTGGAGCATTAGAAGCTGTGGCTTTTATGCGGCTGCTGGGGACCCCCTGGTGCAACGGAGGGCCTCCTGGAGCGGCGGAGGTGTCATCGCTGGCCGTGGTGGTGGTGGTGGTGGCGGGTTGCTGCGCCTGCGGTTTCTTGCCCATGGGGGAACCTGCGGGGACTTTCTTTAGATGCTGGCTTCTAGCATGTTGCTGCTGTTGTTGCGAAGGCATAGCAGGGCGTGGTTGCGGTTTCGAAGTCCCCTCAGGTGGCGCAGGGGTTGAGCTGGTAGGTAGAGCGAGCCCCGTCGAGCCAACGGCTAGGCTGGAAGATATGTTAGAAGGAGCCTCGTGTGGCTGTGCCGTGGGTGAGCTGCTTCCAGGCTTGGTTTCGGAGCCCAGCGGGGGCGCTAGCTCGGTGGCTGAGGAGGGGATCTGAGGCTGTGTGGTTTCCGTGGTGGCATCGGCTGCGGCAAGAGTTCCGGCAGCAGCAGCAGCAGGTGGTGCTGCTGGGCTGGGGGAGGAGGGTGCTTGGGCACTGGGTTCCTGATCGCCGTCGGCGGCTGCCGTACGGATCTGATCGACGCCATCACCGCCAGCAGCAGCTGCGTTGCTGTCCCCAGCTTGGTCTTGTTGGCTGGTACTGGCGGGTGCGCTAGGCTCCGGTGCATGCCGTACTGGTAACAAATTGCGCAGATTAAAGCGCATGAGAGCACGTAGATTTAGTGTAAACTTTTAAGAAGGTGTTGTTGGTACCGTTGTCCAGCCCATGGCGCTTCCCGCGTCCTTTTGTAAATGGAGGTTGAAACGAAGCTTGCGAAAACATAGATTGTAGCCTCCATTGTTTACCAGTGCATACATAAAATCGGAGTGAATGAAATAATTCAACGACTTTCAGCTTTCCAAAAGTTGTTGCGGTCAACGTGTCGTACTGGACTTCGGCAAATCAGGCAAAAAAAATCAGGGCGGAATAGAATTGCGCTGCTGACCTCACATCATTACACCATAGAAATTTAACCTGTTTTAGTTATTGAATCTCTTACTTACACGAAACAATTGTTCTGCTATCGGCTTGGCGTCCGGGCAGAGCGTGTCAGCGAGTACTATCACCTGACAGCGGAAAATCTCATATAGGGTAATGCCTCATCCCCATTGAATCTTGGGCTTCAATTTCTTCATAGGGTGAAATCTAGGCGAATCCCGGCAGTAGCTTTGCTTCAGATGTAAAGGTCATTGAGGTACTGGCAGCAAGAAACTTTGTTGTACCATGCTGAAGTTTCTATAACCTATTGGTTTGGATCCACGGCTGAAGAATAGCACCCAAATCGAGGCGCAGTTCTTCGGGATGCGTGTCGACATGTCGGAACTTAGGGTGCCCTGCTCGTCACGCTTCAGCCATTGTTAACATTGACGACCTACTTGTCCTGACTTGCTCAACTCTATGCGCAGTGCGCAGCCCCAGATCTATGTGGATCTTCTGTATTCCGTGCGGCAGAGCAGCGAGCATGGCTCGCTCTGGAAAGTCAGGCCTTAGGGCCTAACTACGCCTTAATCCTGTACTTAGGCCTTTCAAATAAAAAGTCAGCAAGGTACTTGTAAAGCCGGGCGGCGGGGATAGGATTGGAAGCCCCGCACATCCTCCTTTGGCCATCAAGCTCGACATCATAACCGTCATCCTTAGCCCTCGCACGTTAACCACCGCCTCTAGCTCGGGCGCTGGGGCTCAGGCTACATACAACTAACCCTCCCTCCCTTCAGGTTGGCTACTACGACTTCATCGCCCTGCCGCTGACCAACTCTCAAGCCTCCACGTTCCCTTGGAGCTCCAGCCCCTGCTCGCCTGTTTTGTGGGCAATGGCAACTGCTGCGGCCGCAGGAGGGGAGTCAATAGCAGGGCGGCGACGGCAGTAGCAGGACCAGGGGCAGGACCAGAAGCGGGATAACGTCATCATGCAGCAGCAGCAGCAGCATGAGGCGGAGACGCCGGCAGTAGCAGTAGCAGCAGCAGCAGCAGCAGCAGCGCAGCTGCAACGGTGTCAACGACCAATCATGTGCAAATGGCACGGATCAGCAGTACTGGCAGAAGCCTTAAAAAGGACCCAAACCCGGATCCAGCTTCGGAGTACATCGCCTTTTTCACCTTGCCTGTCTGTGACCATTACTAGGGTCGACTATATCAACCATATGGCTGCAAGTGCTAGAGTTTACGCTTGTTAAGCGTCGGCTTTACTCCAAGCTCCTTTCCTTCCTGCCGCTGGCCGTCTTCGCAAACTATTCATTGTGACGGAAGACCTTCGAGAGATACTGAACAGAACAGCTTCCAACTGGAAAAACGCAGGTCAGGTTCTAAGATAGTGAGCTAGGCTCGGTTGTTCTCCTGCCAGAGGCCCTACCTACTCCCCCGGGACATAGCCGAGGTACACCGTGTAGTGACGACACCGCTGCGTACATGTGAACCGCGAACGCGGAAAGCCAACCTCACATCCGCCCATCACGCACAGCAACAACAAAAGGTAAGTGCAAAAGGAGGCCCTTCAAAGGGCTGTTGCGCGCACATTGCTGAATGCATCAGGAAACGAAAGCATTAAATCTCCCCCTCGTCATAAAATCTCCTCCAAGCAAAAACCATCGCCTGCCAGCTTCCCATCCTGCACGCGTAACTCATTATGCATGTATATGTCGAGTCCACACACTCAAAAAAAAACTATAGCCGCGCTCACAGCTGACAGACTTGTCGGTTCTCGCAATTGCCAACCGGTTTGCAAGTGCGTGCCGGCCTTGCTGATTATTCAATCGCCTCCACGCAAGTCTTAATCTGCGAGCCCCCACTCGCCCCAACCCGCCCCCCGCATGGCTGCACGCGGCTGGGTACTGATGTGCCAGAAAAGAAAAGCGACAGCAGCTGCAGCAGCAGCAGCAGCAGCAGCAGCTGCTGCTGTTGTTGTAACAGCACCAAAGCAAAATGTGCACTGCCTAACGAAGCGACGCGACTGCGGGACGGCAACAGCTATTGCTACATGTCACCTTTGCAAACCAAACCACCCCCATGGCGCTCATCTACTCATCATCAGTTTCCAGCAAACAATATGCTTCAGCTTCACGGCTACAGCTCCCCAACAGGTCGTCGCGACTCATCTCCGCTCGCCCAAAGTTCGTAGTCTGTCCGTAGCTGAGCGAGAAAGCGAGGCACCATGACCTTGAGCACGTTCTGCATGACGTTGCTACCGACGCCCTCGATGGTCGCCACTGGCAGGAAGCCGCTCCAGGGGGGCACTTCCACACACACCTAGAGGTGACATGAAAAAAGACATTATAAGAATTTTGGGTCTACATTATTCACCTCTGTGTGCGCACGTGTGTGTTTTAATGATTTTCGGAACCTGCTTGATGCCGCGGCGATGAGGGGGAAATGTCGATGGATGGATGGGGATGCCGAGGGGTACACCGGAGAATGATAACACCATGTACGTACCGGAACGAACTATATACCGTTCGGCGTGTGCGTGTACTGGTAAGGAGTCTGAAGAACAGGTGTGTGTGTGTGTGTGTGTGTGTGTGTGTGTGCAAACGAGCGCATGTTTTGGCGGATGTTTTTTGTGGGAAAACATGCTTGCATGTCTGTCATGTCTGCTCTAGTGGGTGAGTCTAGTAGCTAACTTAGGAGGGCTAGTGTACACTCCACATTATGCATGTAACTCTATACGACCGACGTTTCGGAAGAAAGCGAAAGCCAAGCAAGCACGGCTGTTGCGAGCAAGTCTATGTTCCGTGCGGCTCTGAAAGCGCGCGCCTAACAAAAGTGCTCGTCCGCGATGCATGGGCACCTTCTTGATGCGATGGAAGGAAAGGGATACAAATACACTCAAGAGCATACACCTCGCATGGTACGGTGTCACACTTCCGTACACATAGCATTAATTGTCAATACGACAAATGCCATGCGCTCTCACGCACTTGCAACCTCCCACACTCCCCCACAGCTAGGTGGGCTCGCCGCACCCAGCCCTCCTTCCAAGTCTCAACCCTCCTTTTACACAACTCACCCCCTCATCATGAACCCTGCCTCCGACATACCTGAATTGTCGTGTCGCTTAGAATCTCTTTTCGTGAGGGGCCCCCAGTTGCCGATCGTGACGGCAATGCGGCTGCAGCCTCCTCCTCCTGCTGCTGCTGCCACGCTCCGTGGCCCTGATCCGTCTCCACCTCCTCCTCCTCCTCTCCGGCAGGCGGCTGGTAGTCCCGGTACCGGACCACATTGGTCATAGTGGCGGAGAACTTGTCGTTTATATCCTCTACAAACCGGCTGCCTTGCAACTGCGCTCCGCAAAGGCAGGGGGATGAGGACACGGTGGCCAAAAACGGCGACCCAAGACCACGTTCGACACGTCAACACACGGTCCGGGAAAAGACGGTCCGGGAAGGGAAGGGAAGCTGGAGAAGCGGGGGAGCAGTAGCAGACCGGGGACTTCTTCGAGAGCTAGTAAGACACTTGAGGAACTTAACTGGGGCGCTGAACTTAACTGCCCTAGCTCAGCAGATCAACAACGGAATCGTGTTGTAAGGTGTGTGTTGTCTGTGTGGTACTGAACCAATAACCACAGTGTGGCTGCATAATGTTTATCCTCCGGGATGGGAAAATTGCGCCCCCACTGACCGCTGTATGACCCCTCCCCACGGTCGGAACTTGCTCGGCCAAAAAATCTAAGCTGTCTGGCGCTGGCGATTTCCTCCGTCGAAAATAAATGGGGGAATTGTAGTAGTAGTAGCTAGTTCGACTCAATTTTCGCAGTGCTTCGGATGCGGAGTCCACTATTTCATGTACGTACATCATCCTGAGGACATAGCTCGCAGCAGATGAGCTTTCAAGGATCGTTTAAACCTGTGTACGTTTAAATGGCCGAGAACTCAAAAATTCTTCGCCCAGCAGAGCTTGGCTTGGCCTTGTCCCTCTACCCCAGCCCAGCCCCTCACCTACCCAGCACATCCTACCTTGCAATCCAGCAGTCGTATGGTGCAGCCCCCCGGCTCCACCGTCACAGATACAGTGATGACGGGCTCCACGGACCAGGAGAAGAAGCGCAGCTCACCCACTGCATTGTTTGGAATTCAAATTTGGTTTTGGATCTGGGTCTTTGGATTTGAGCCTGGACTTGTACATCGAAAACAAATCTTGGGTTCGGATCAGAATTCGAATTCGAATTCCGCACTTGGAATTGGAACGGAAGTTAGTTTCGATCTTGGAATTTATTACTTGTAAAATTCTGAATCCCGGGCGTCAGTAAACACGGGCCGGGGTGCAACGCAAGGATTCCCCCCCCCTTAGCCAGTCCGGTGCACATGGGAAAAGGCTTGCACGAGGACCACACCAAATTGCGTGTGCGTTGTCCGGCAACCACCCCCTCTAGGAGTCTCGTTGGTCACACGGCCGTCTCCCCCCAAAACCCCCCGGTGGTTCGGTAATCTCAACCACTCCGTCGGGTCAAATAACGTCGGGTTTGAATAAGACTGCCCCCTAAGCGGCCCACCCGCACAGCATCACGCGCTGAGCCCCCCCCCCGCACACGTACCGTAGCACCGAAATGTCGAATCGTCCACACGTTCTATGCGCCGCGCGTCCAACACGGAGTACTGGCTAGCGGGCAACGCCATGTACTCCGCTAGGGTATTGATAAGCAAGAAAGAGGGGATTTGGGGGGATTTAGAAGAGAGGTGTCAGGCAGTGTAGCGCGCGGGGGTTGGTTGCCACATCAATCGCAGGCGGCCAGAACAGCAGGGGGAAGTCACAAGCGTCAGGCAGGATAGCGAGCATCGAGAGTAGAGTGCAGTCATACATAGGAACAGAGGTGTAATTACCTAGGGGCCTCTGTGCCTCTACAATAGGCTGTCTCCCGAGCTTGCTTGCTTTAAACAAGGCCATCGCTCGGCCGGATGTCCCATGCGTCGACGTGGCGATTGGTGCCGAAGTTGAAGTTGCTGGCTCCGCAACGTCTTGCTACGTATCCAGCGATGGAACAGTTAGCGGGTAGCTAGAGGAAACCATCATCACGAAGCACACCGCTCTCGTTACAACCGCAAAAAGTTGATAATAGGAAAGCAACTCACTTTGGAACTGCAGCATGGCTGCAACCTGGGATGACGGAATGACGCCAATGTCCTGCTGCTACAAAAACCTGCTTGGGTGCGCACACAGCAAGGTGCCCGAAGCGACGACATCCTCCGCTGTTTTGAACGACTGCTAAAGCTGCAAGCAAATAAAATGTATTTAACCACTGTGAAGATCAAATATTATGTTAAAAGCTAATCTTATGCCTTAATCGTTTCGTTTTAGTGCCACGGTGACAAATGTAGGGACGCTGTGAGGTCTTTCTTCCGGCATTCCCGTGCGTAGCAAACTATTTTCGCGACCTTTCTCAATGTCTCGACTTGACTGCCTTGTCCTTTTTGATCCCGAATAGGGCCCTCGCGTTCCACGCACACAGTGCTGCTCGGAGCTTTCCGGTCCGCAATGCATGGAACTAGTAAGGACAGTACTAAATAACTATAATGCTATGGGGTGGAAATTTACCTTCTTGCGAGCTTACGTCGTGCATCTGTGATGACTAACCACTAACCCACCATGTCGCACCGAATAGCCACCCGACAACGTATATCTCCTGTATGGAACACCTAAATCCGACAAAAGCGCCAGAAACTTCCTTCTCAAAAACTCCAAAGCTACCATCACTCACCGCGTACGGTTGTTATGCCGTGTGCTTCTGCACACCCATAACCAACGCGACAGCCCACGCTGCCCATCCATGGAATCTGTTCAGCCACTGGAAGCGGATTTCGGCCAGTGTCTCAAGTCAGAACACAACAAGTCAACCCTTCAGTCCTCCTAAGTAAATCTTGCACACGGCTCAAGGACGGAGCACTGGACCTGCAAAGCCGTACAAATGCAGGTGCCCATCAGAGGTCCCCACTTTTGGCGGTCTTCTCGACACGTCCATCAGTGACCTGACCCGCGCTGCCGTACACCATCAGGCCCATCAGGAAGGAACACCAATAACCACGCAACCACAAATGCAACACTAGTGAAGCCGAGACATTTCTGCTAAGGGGTCGTCACCAAGCTAGCACCCCTGCCAGCAGCAGCGCGCAGCATCCATCGCCTCCCTCCCTGCTAATGCTACTACTCCCTTGCTTTACCGCCTCTACTCGAACTAATTTTGGGCCTTACGCTTCCGGCACAACAATCCCAACACGTCATCCGCCAGTACGGGCGCACGCTCGTCCAGTACGGGATCCGCCTTTGCCCGTCGCTGACCGAAGTGCCGCTCAAAGCGCTGCATCCCGCCGCCGCCGCCACCGCCGCCGCCACTGTGGTCTAGAGCTGCAGCACCTGCAGCTGCCGCCGCCGCCGGCTGCACGCCGTCGTCGTCGCCGCCGCCGCCGCCGCCACTGCCAGGTTGGGTCTGCTTTCCTCTGAGGCGCCTCTCCTCGATGGCGTCGATAGCTTTGGCTTTATCGACACTGCATGAGGCAGCAGCAGCGTACGGCAGCGTACGGCAATATACGGCAATACATGGCAGACAGGATTAGAACTAGAGGGGATATGCCTAGACAGGAATGACCGCAGAGAGGAAGCGACGAACTACCGCTGTGAACTCAAAAAGCAGTAAAACTCAACTCCATAGTCAGCTCAATCATCTCAGGTCGAAAAGGGACTTCTGGTGGGGCGGTAGGACTCGACATCAGGCTGTTCCCCATAAGGCGGGACGGGTACACCAACGACCGACGGCGAGACGGGACCCCCTCCGGTGAGGGGGAGAGGCGCTGTAGTGTACACAGCACGAGACACGAGTAGCATGTAGCATATAGCTGCATGTAGCTGCACACCTCCCTGCGCACGTCCCGCTATCTTCTATTAGGAGCAACACCCCCAGTACAGCGAGAATCGAGAGAACCATACGCTATCAAGAACGTCGCCACGCAAGGGGGAATACACGGGGGGGAATACACACGCGGACTCGTTTGCGGCATCCCCTCGCCACGCAGGCCATTTCCAAATCGAGGCCCAGCTCATCAAACACGCATGCACGCGTGGATATGCATGTATGTAAATGTATTGTGTAATTATAAATCATAATAAAATGGTATATAATATAATATAATATACAATATAACATTACATTACATTACATGTACAGAGAGGGAGAGCGCTACCACCACACCAACCTACACCGCGCACGCACACCACGTGGATAGACATACGTCCGGACAAACACAGATGCCCACGACGAAGACATACCGTGACAGGTAGAAGTCACGTTCTCGTTTGGCTGCGCTGATCTCCGCCACTAGCTTCTGCTCACGTACTGCCCGCTGGTAGTTGATCTCCTCCGTCAACATATCCCACTTGAACTTGGGTAGGTACCTGCGGAAGGGGGAGTGGGGTGGTACCTGCGGAGTTGTATTGTGCTGTGCTGTTTGGAGTGTTGCGTGGAGTGGTGTGTGTGTGTGTGTGTGTATTGGATTGGAGGGGAATGGAAGAGATCCCCAATCGAAAAAATCCTGATGTGGCCTGGGACGAGAACCACAGGATGCATGATGATGACGATGATGATGACGATGACGACGATGATGATGATGATGAAGAAGAAGAAGATGGGGTTCAACCGCCGACGTCCAGAACACTAACTGCAACTGCTGCTGCTGCTGTTGTGGGCTGGGGTAGAGCACACGGTGGGTTTGGGGCAGAGAGCAATCACAATTGTTGGCCTAACACAACAAAACACAGACAAAGCACAAACAGACAAACACACATCTCCCACCTCAAATCACCTTAGAAAAAACACCCGTCATCGATTCCTGCTTGGCGCTGTTCTCTCTCCTTTCCATACCCACGCGGGTCAGTTTAAGCAGCTCAATAATCAATTAATTATTTGCTATTATTTTATTACTTATTTAATCACTTAATATTTAATTAATATTTATCATTAAATATTTTAATTAATATTTAAATATATTAATTACTTATTTAATCATTTAATTTATTTTCAGCTGTCGCACCCACTTGATAGTCCACAGGTCGTAGTGATACGCTGAGCGTTTGGAGCCCCCAATGGGCTGCCCGTTGAGCGCGAGAGCCGCCCGCTTAGCTCTCCGCTTGTCCTCAAACTCCACCCAGCCCTCTGTGAAGTTCTTACCTGCGCAAATTAACAAATGGTTACAGGACGGAGAATGTGTGTCTGTGTGTGTGCGTGGTGATGATGGGTAAAAAAAGGTGTCAGGAGTTATGGGGGGGAGGTTCATATCTTCA
The DNA here is from genome assembly GCF_000143455.1 of Volvox carteri f. nagariensis. Taxonomy (NCBI): domain Eukaryota; kingdom Viridiplantae; phylum Chlorophyta; class Chlorophyceae; order Chlamydomonadales; family Volvocaceae; genus Volvox; species Volvox carteri. Next base: position 2,698,294 of record NW_003307545.1, on the reverse strand, counting down.
TATGCCATGCACAAAAGGTTGCAAAAGAGAAAAAAAGCTGTTGGCCCGCATCGAAGGCATAAACACACTTAAAAATTCTTGGGGGAACAACGTCCCACCCAACCATTCAGCTCACCGCCACCGCGCCTCTCAGCACCACATCCTGACCTCCCCCACCCGCCACAACCTGGATTCCAACCCCACCATATCGCCCACGCACCCGAGTTACCGCCCTTCTTTTTCCTCATCCGCCGCATGGCTGGATCCTCAGGTGCGCAATACACCCGGCCGATGTCCCCGAATGGCTCCAGCAGCTGTCGGAGCTTGTGGGGCTTCATATGCGGGGGAATGCGGCTGATGTACACGATGCCATGGCTGGGAGGGGGCGCCGTCAATGCCGTCAAGGCGGGGGGGCGAAGGTGGGGGAAGGAGGGAGGGTGATGTGGAGAGGGTGTGGAGAGGGCAGGCTAGCAGGCAGACCTAGGTGGTGAGAAAGGAGGGAGGTGAAAATGCATCTAGGGGGGCATCTAGGGGGGCCCCGAAAAAACGGGGAGGAGCATGGCGCGAGAGACGCTTTCGTTTGAGGCGACGGCCAGAATCAGCTGGGGGGAGTCCTTGGATGGTGGGTCAAAGGATTGGATGAGGCCATGGGGGGGAGAACGGGGGGAACCGCAGGGGCTGGTTGCGCGTGGGTATCGTGGTGTACGGCGGGGTATCGGCACAAGGGTAGGGACCTCCGGAGTCAGGGAGCAAGATAGGGACTGAGAGGGCGTAGGGGTCAGTGGCGTAGGGGGCCTGTGCATGTATTGAATTTAGTGGCTTGCTCACCAGTCGCTGGCTTCCTTTACTTGCTCCAACTTCCGCTTCGACAGCACTTTCCGCTGTTTCGGTTTAGGATCGCCATCGGGCTTGGGGTCCCCATCGTCGCTCTCAGAGCCACCGGCCTTGCCGCTGTTGTGCGTGTGGTCTTCGTCTTCGTCTTCGTCTTGAAATTTGTCGGACTCAGGTGTTGAACCGCCAGTGCCGGCGTCGCCGTCGCCCCTGGCGCCACGGTCGTCGCCGCCATCACCATCTTCGGGGTGCTCATCTGACGGGGAGTCCGAGGTTAATCGTTTTGAGGCTCCGCGCTGCGATGCTTGCCTTTCGGGCTGTGGCGTCGGCGCTGCTCCGTTGCCCGCAGGCTTGCTGCAGCTCGGCCTCCGCTGACCCTTGACGTCTGCGACTGCCCCTGGGACTTTAGCATCGTGTTGCTCTAGACCTGAATCTGAGAAATCGCTAGTTATTTGGAACCGAGGATCCTCTTTCGGTGAATCTGCCGCATTATGCTTAACTGCGGAGTTGCCAGTGGCACCAGGACCATGGTTTGTTTTTTGCTTCTTGCTTATGGCAGGCATTTTGATAGGTTAGCCTGCTCCTAGCCTGCAAACGTTCTTTTAGAAACACTCCGGTGTCCTCCTCCTATGCAGACGGCGCCCAGAATCTTGAAACATATGACTGGACATAGCTTTAGGCATGAGACAAATATATATTTTGTGATTATTGGAATAGTGGGATTTGGGAATCGGCCGTCCCGTGTGTTTGGTGGGAGTTGGTCGGTTGGGCCGGAAATTACGGGAATCGTGGGTTTATGGCCAAGATATGCTTAGGGTCATACAATTAATACAGACACCGAGTATCTTGCGCAGTACCTCAATGTAAAATGGGAGATAATGCTGATCCCACCATATTGGTCTCTGGCGATAATGATGTTTCGTCATCGTCAGCCTTTACCATACACGAACGAAAGCAAACAGACAGGGGCGTGTTTATCTATACTTCTTTCCATGGGGATGCTGGTCCACCTGCGCCTCCACCTCTTCCGGTTCCGCGGATTGTTGACAATACCGGCGATGCGCCAGCTCAGTCAGGGGCAAGCGCCCTTAATTCCGTATTTGTGATGGCGAACTCCACCGTCGGTGCTGGAGTCCTATCACTGCCGTTTGCTTTCCAGGAAACAGGTGGGTTAGGCATTGCCCGCAGCTAGGAAGGGTAAGTATGTCACACGCTGTAAAAGCGCGTTTATATAGGAACTACTGTTCCACGCAATACGGTGAAGTAATGGCAGCAATCGGAACCTCGGACATCGCAAAGCCCTGGTTTATGCGGCTCTAGCGAGTCGTCCGTGTGTCGGGGCCAGCGCTAGCCGTCCCGCACCTCTTCCTGCTGATACTTTCTTCCTATGCATGTTGATTTGGGAATTATGCCGTCATGTTCGGTGCCGCCAGGCTGTCCTTGTTGGTGTGTAGCGTGCAAGCGCGTGGCAGCGGAGCTGGCAGTACCAAACTCACAACCTTGAACCAGAGGGATCTGCCCGCACGTGCAGCGGCCACCGTTGCTGCTGCTGTCCCTGCTGGGATTAAATGCCTTAAACAAGGATTCTTTCATAAGCATCTCTCTTCCTGGCCTGCCTTCCTGCAAGGCGCTTTTCCAGCGCACAGCACATCCCCCCCTTCCAAACGAATTAGCCTGAAGCAGGGCGGAGCGCGCATATTCTCTCGTACTCCGCGCAATGACTCCCCACGCGCACTTTCCGCTGCTGTTTTCCCTGCTTTCAATTCCCCCAACAGTACCACCCAGTCCCCTAATCCCCTGTCTGCGAACTCCAGGACCGCTTCCACCTGTCGCCGGCCCGCCCTAGGGGCCAGCGGGAGAGAGAGGGCGGGAACCATAAGCCAAGTGCAAAGAAAAGACGAAGCTGACGAAGGGAAAACCTGCTGACGCCCGTTAAACGCGGATTGTTCTGCCAGGAGCATAGAGGTCCAATTCCTCCTTTTTTCCTCCCTCGCCTTTCCTTCTCTAAAGCCTGAGGTGACACGTTTCCCAGCCAGCCCGATTCCCTCTCACGCCAACCCCGTCCTGGGGGAATTTCCCCAGACCTAGCAGCGCGTCTTGGCTACCAACCCGAACGCACCAACTGCTTCCCGCGTTCCCGGCTCTCTCCACTTGCATTCGGACCACAGCTACAGGACATGCGCAGCATCCACGTAACGCTTAGATGTCCTGATCGGCTCAACCCCTTACTTGCGCGCCCTACGCGCGCTGTTCGACCTTGCATGGCACAGCCTTGCCTCCCGTCCCCTCCCCTCCCATCGCCTGCGCTCCCCCGCACACGCCGCGCTCGTCCGCGCTATTTTTCATCTTTTCAGGTCTGATCGGCGGCCTGTTGCTGTGCGTGGCGGTTGGCACAATAGAGGCCCTAACGCTGTACGTGCTGTCGAAATTCGCGGAGCGTTATTCCGCGGTAACCTACGTGGAGCTGGTGCGGAGGGCGCTGGGCCGCAAGCTGGCGGTGCTGCTGAGCGCGGTGCTGGTGGTGGCCATGTTTGGCGCGTGCGTGGCATACCTGGTGAGAGCAGTACACGGCTGCACGGTAAAGTAAATCAGGAGCAGTATAGTGCAGTACAATGCAGCGCTGTCATTGGCAAATACGAGGTGAGGTGCAGGGCGGCAACCCCCCGAGGAGGCACCTTTCCCCGCTGTGTGCGCACCAGGCCTTTCCTCCTTCGTAACTTTGCTGCTGCGCGTTAGGACTGAGAACCCGATTTATGCAGCCGCCGAGGAAAAAATATGGCTGTGGAACTGCTTTCTTCTGGCCGGAGTTGTGGCGTGCCATGTGCCATGTGGCGTCGATGTGCATTGCGGTTTGAGGTGAGTTTGCTACTTATTTAACTTACCCGCCGGTGTGATGCTTCAATGACAGATCATCCTGGCGGACAACCTCACATCCCTGGCGGCTGCAGCGGGGCTGCCAGTCTGGATCTCCGATCGACACAATGTCGTCGCAGTGCTGGGCTTGGGCGTGCTGCTGCCCCTGTGCTTACCTAGGTGAGGGGTGTATTGACAAGGGTGTATAGACACACACACACACACACACACACACACAGGCACACACAGGGCGAGGTGCTAGGTGGTAAGACACATTCCACCAGTTTGTGTCCAACGAAGCAATGCGTGATGACCACCTGCGTGCCTTTCATCGCTTTGCATGTGCTCCCCCGCGCCCTTGCTCGGCTGCCTATGGGTGCATACCCGTTGGTCCCTCACACACGCACGCGTGACCCGTCTTCTTGCGTCCGGGGTGTCTGAATGCAATTCTGTTTTTGCAGGCAAATGAGTGCCCTTGCCGCGATGAGCCGTGTGGCGGTGCTCGGATTCCTGGTTGGGGCTGCACTGGTGTCTTTCCGAGGACTGCAGGTGTGTGTGCGGCTAGGGCGGTTTGGCGGGGTCCATAAGTCAAGAAGGCCCGCCAAGATGTGTAAATTATGTACACAGCCGACGTTGATGGCGCAGGGCGGGCGGCGCGGAGCGGGACGGGACGACTGTTTTGGGGCGGCAAACCCGTTGGCCATGATCATTTGGGAGTGTGCAGGTGGCAGGGATCGAACCCTGGTCGAAACCTGGCTTTCGGCTGGTTGGCATCCCGCCAGCAGGAAACAGCCCCGGTCTAACTGTGCGATAATTTTAGGGAAGTGCCTTAGCATTTTTTAATGGGGATGTGGATCACGGACGTTTTTCAGGCAGCGACATGCCGAATAGTCGCACCTGGGGTTGAAAAGGCGGCGGGAAAAGACAAGACAAAACATAGGACAGGGGCCAGCAAGCATGGGGTTTCCGTGCATCATGTCGATTCTTCTAGGTACGTCTCCACAGGTAGCTCTTGAGCGGCCCAAGCTGATGGAGGGCGTCAAGCTGTTCAACATTGGCTATCAAACCCTCTTTGCCATCCCCATCGTCGTCTTTGGCTTCAACTGCCACGCGATGGTGGTCACCATCTTCCACGAGCTTGAGGTGCGTGATGCTTGGGACTCCATGGGCCGTGTAGTTCTGTTACGTAGCGCGGGCGGATGCGCATCGCGTGTTCACACAAGCTTTCCATACACGGAATGGATGATGGCACCGACCTTGTGCTCTTTCCAGGCCGTCTTTCCTTCCTACGTTTACGCTCATCGTTGAAGTTCGATTCGCGCAAGTGCGTCTTATTGTGCCCAAATCGCTGCAGGCTACGCCAGGCCTGGTGGTGCCGGTGCTGCCTGACAGCCCTAGGGCTTTCCAGCGCTTTCGCTACATTCCCCGGCCTAAGACCCGGAAGCTGGTGGGCATGCTGGGGGTCATCATGGCCAGGTGAGCTGGGGACTCCAGGCGGCCAGGCAATTGTGGTATGCGGATTTGGGCGGTAAAACAGCCCACCGGCTAATGTATGATGGCTAAGGCAAATGGTCTTATCCAAGTGGCTCTTACCTGGCTGCGCAGCTCCTGCCTGGTGATGCTGGTGTACGTGGTCGTTGGGAGCACCGGATACCTGGCGTTCCCCGGCCATGTGGACACAAACATCCTGAAATCCTTTTCGTATGGTGACGTGATGTTGCAGGTGCGTGCCGCCAGTCAACATGCTGATATAGAGCCCTGTTCCTTTGTTTTTTTTGCAGTTGTGTTCCGGGCCGGGTATTGAGTCCCTTACCAAATCCTCCCTCTTCCCTGAGCTCCCAAAGGGAAAGGGAACCCTTTTCAGAAGACATGCACACTGCCATGTGTCTGTGGGTATAATAGAATGATTTCCTTGACCCAGGGTCTACAGTCCGATACTCGGGGGTGGACAAACTCTCAACTGGCGGACGGCGTTAACTTCGCTTTCCCTCTTTGCCGTGGACGTGCAGATTGCGCGCGCCTTCATCACCGTCATTGTGCTGGGCTCGTATCCTCTTACCCACCACCCCGCGCGCGCCGGATTTGAGCACCTGGTGAAGCCTGCTTGCCTAAGCGGCTCAACAGTTTCTTATCCAAATGGGCAGCCTGTCGGTGTGCCGTTTGTCCTGTCCATCGCGTTTACTCTGGTTTTCGTGGTGGGCAGCACCGCGGTCGCTGAGGTCGTGTCAGATCTGGGCTTCGTGCTTAACCTTCTCGGTGGTCTTTGCATTTCCTTCATTATCTTCTTCATTCCAGGACTGCTCCTCATCAACGCCGCAATAGTCAAGCACTCCACCGAGGTCCTGGAGACGCTTGAGGGCCAGGTATGTTGAAGATTTAACAATGCTATGTCTTATGCTTGTCCTTGATGTGTCTCCTTGTCGATAAGGTCAAAACGTTTCTCATACATTTTCCGTTCTGCAGGTCGACGACGAAGCTGACGTCACAGATACGCAATCCGCCGACCTGAAGCGTCCTCTACTCATTAGACTACAATCTGCCAGAGAGAAGGGCATTAAGAAGGGTATCACCTATGCACCTCGGCTGTCGTGGATGTTTGGTTCCCTACTTGTCGTTCTTGGCATCCTTATTGCGGGAGTAACTGTCTCAACTGTGTTACTTGGTAGGAGTTAAGACTTGAAAAGTACATGCAGTACGGCGGCCGTCCGGATTGTACGGCCCCGCCAAAGCAGCAGGAGGAGCAATGGAGACAGAATGTTTGTATTAGTTTTCTGGATAGTAACGGACGTGCAAATGCTAGGATATCAACGGATTTGGACAAAGGCCGCTGTGCGCTGGCGTTTACGTTGTGACGCGCATGTGCTTATGGCTTGTAAGGTGGAATAGGCGCTATAGCATAGTAGGAGGTCGAGGGTTTCGGTGGCATCTAGACGCGGGTTCGCGGCTGTCACTCCGACCGCTTCGGGCTCCTCCAGCGTGGCGAAGGAGAGCCGGTGACGCCTTCATCGCCATGAAGGCAGGGTGCTATTGCACCTCATACTCCTTGGGGTGCTCGGTGTGTTAGGTGGGTGGACGCCTCTGGGCGGTAACCCCACAACTCGTAGGCTATCGCGTCAGTGTTAGCGCAGCTGTATACTTTATGTCGCTTAATGCATGGCTAAAACATTCTTGCCGGAGTTTGAAAGGAATTTTTACTTTTGTAGGAGTTGACGCTGCTGTAAATGGAGGACAACCGAGAGGCTTATCGGCGTGGTCTTGGTCACGGTCGCCTACATTCATATGAAGGCCCGGTTTCACCAAGGGATCAATTTTACGGCGGCCCCCTCCGCGAGAACCGCGAGGTGTTCAGGCGTCCATCCTATGGCTTCACATCGCCTCTTGGTCGAGCCGGTAGGAGCCATCATTATGCAACTCAGTCGACTTCAGAGCCAGCCGGCGCAGCTTTGGGTTCACAGCTAGTTTCATGCCGAGGCGTCCGTCTATATGGAACCATACGGGGTTGCGATCGTTGCCGGCCTGGTATTCGCCCAGCAAGGCCACTTGAGGAAAAAGGCTGCGCTTGCCTTTTTGTATTCGTCTGTGTGAGCGGAATATGGTTAAAAGACGTGCGCCGCCTTTCTGACAGAGGTGCCGATGCCTTCGCCGCTTTGCAGGTAACTACAATGGACCAACCGGGCCTGTTTCACCGGACTGCGATCGCCCTAGAGGATACTCGCCAGACCGACGTCCATATTCGCCAGAACACGATCGTCGCGCTTACTCGCCGGAACGACCGGATAGAGACCGTGGTCCTCGTTACCAAATTCAGGTAAATTCGTTGGACAAGCGTTTTAACTATTCTTTTTATTGGTTGTCGCCCTAACGTTCATAGGGCATGCGTACGGCTGGAGGACAGATAGACATGTGTCCAATACGGATCTGTGCCGTCTAAATGAACTGTTTGTTAGGGGTGACCTTCTTCCTCTTTCCTGTACCTACCTACCTACTTAAATCTGATATAGGAGCGAACCAATGGCTACCGGCCGCGCGAAGAGGGCTTCCGGCGCGAAGCCTATGGCTACCGCGGTGAAGACAGCAGACCCCCGGCACGCTCTCGAGACCCATCACCCGACCATCACCACAGCCACTATCACAGCGGCCGCGAGCAGCTACAACCGCTGCGCGACCGCGGCCCAGATATGGATCTGCACCCGCGGGCTGCCAGCCGCGAGGGCACACCTCTAGACAGCTGGAGCATGGAACGTGGAGGCAAGCTACCGCTCATGCCCTCCGTGCCATCGCATGGTCACGGCAGTTCCCGGGGCGGCGGGCATCGCGGCGGAAGCAACAGCTCCGGTTCTCTTCGAGGCGCGGGCGCAGAGTACCAAGAGAACGGCCCATCCAACGGTGATTTGGAGGCAGGCGAAGTGGCGCCAGGCCCCGGATCCCGTGGCGACCACGCGCGACCTTCACCTGACCAGCACCACAGCCATCACCACGCACCCCATCATCATCACCATTCATCCTATCACGGACCCCATAGCCATCACCACGGACCCGGAGCGGGGCCTGGCACTGGCTCAGGACCCGTCTCTAGTTCTCACCTCAGCCACCACGGAACCCACCGTTCTGCCTCGAGCGCCCTGCTGTCACCTAGAGGCGGCGGCCCATCTGGCGGCTGGGAGCCCAAAAGTGGCCACCTGAGCGCTGGGATAGGTTCTGGGCCGGGGTTAGGACAGAGCGGGGGCCATAGGGAAGGGCCCCCGCCGCCGCGGGAGGGAGGCCGCGAGGTTACAGGGCGGGATACTGCACGGGATGCTGGGGCCCGAGACCCACGGGACGCTGGTAAGATTGGTTACCGCTCCGCCTCTCTTCCCAGCGGTGTGCAGCAGCAGTCCACGCGCGATGGCCAGGGTCGGTTGGAAGGGGGTTTGGCCCGGGACGGCTCCTTTTCAGGCCGTGACCGGGATCGAGACCGCGAACGGGACCGGGATCGAGACCGCGAGCGAGATCGGGAACGGGATAAAGGAACGACGGCGACGGTGAGCTTCTCGCACGCAGCCCGCTCATCCAGCCAGGGTGTGCCAGCACCATCGCCTGGGCAGTCCCCGCGGCGCACGGGTAGCGACATGGCCACTGGCCAAGGGGCAGGCGCGGGTGGTAGCGGCGAGGTGCAACAAGCCCCGCCCGTGGTTCCGGATCGTGGGCGTGAGGGCATCATCTCCGTAGTGGAGCTTCCACAGCAACAACATCAGCAGGCTCAGCAACAGTTGCGTTGGGGTTCTGGAACCAGCTCAGCTATTCAACATCAGCAACAGCCATCATCGTCCCCGCAGCAGCAGCAGCAGCAAACAGGGCTTGGCCGCTGTGTCAGTTCCGGCACGGCAGCACCCAGCGCATCTGCAGGTGGTGCGTCGGAGGCTATGGCCGCGGCAGGCGTGGTCGGTGGTGCTGCGGCGGGTCCATCACCTGGAGCGACCATGGAGGTCGAGCGACGGGCCAGTAACACGTCAATGGAGTTGGATCGAAGGTACAGCTCTGGAACGGCTCCGGGGTCAGGGCGGTTGGATCGGAAACCCAGCGGCAGCTCAAGCCAGGGACAGGCACCTGGTCTTGATGCAGTAACGCAGCTTGCGAGAGTCTCGACGGCCGGGACGGCCCCCTTTCCTCTCGATCGACCCACAGCTGCAGCCGTCACCCCGTCACCAGCAGCAAGAGCACCAGCATCAGCACCGGCTGCGGCATCTACACAACCGCCGACGTCGCCTGTCGACGTGAAGGGCGCTGAGTCAGCGGATCGGCGGCCAAATCGCTCGTCCAAGCCGGCGCATGCAGGAGCATCATGTGCTAGTGCAGCGGCCGCGGCGCCATCATTAGCTGTGGCGGCCGTACCTCCCTCGGCCAGTCCGTCCGCGGTAGTGATGGCGCCCCCTTCGGCAGTGGCAGTGGCACCGTCGGAAAGCCGACCTAGCAGCACGGCAGGAGCAGGCAGCGACGGCGGGGCGGGGGCAGCGCCCGGCATCCCAGCGGTCGCAAGTGTTAACAGCTTGAGCACTGCTGATACCCAAGCTGGGGCTCCTGTTGCTACCGGCAGAGCTGCGAGCGTATCGGCTCCTGAGGCGGAACCGGGGGAGCTCCCCGGCGATGGCCAGACCCAGGCTGCGCGGGCGCCTTCCCTCCAGCCTATGGGGCCTACGGCCTCTCCAAGCGCCCAAGCACCCTCTGCCGCGCCTTCCCAGCCGCTGGCTACGGTCTGTGGGCCTCGGGTACCGGCCTCCATAGCTACACAACCTCAAGCCGTCCAAGTGCCTTCCCCTCCTTCGGCTGCGGCAGCACAACCTCCTCTACACCCTACGCAGCAGGAACCCGTGCAGCAACAGCGGCCGGCGGAAGAGTCTGTGCCATCTACGACCCCTGTGTCTGGCGTCATTGCCGGTGCAGCAGGCGCTGTGGATGCGGTGACTGGCCCATCCAGTTCCGCCAGTGAGGCGCCGTTTGCGCGGCTCAGCTGTAGCGGCGGGCAGACCTCTGAGCATCCCCCTGCTGCAACCCTCAGCACCATGCCGGGTCCAAGGGGTCTGGGGGGCTCCACAGCCCAGCCAGCCCCGCATGGCAGCGGTGCGGCCGCCGGGGCTGGTGAGGACGCGCTGTTGCCTGAAAAACGAAGCAGCTTGAGTATACGCCGGTTTGGTTTTGGTCGCGCGCGGCGATCGATGCCGGCGAAGTCAGCGGGCGAGGGCGGTGCTCCAGAGGACGGCGAAGTTCCTGGAGGCGCTGTGTCGCTGGAACGTGCACCCTCCGGCGCAGGACGACCGCAGCCACCGGGCGAGGTGGTAGATCCGGAGGTTCCTGGGACTATTCTCGCTGCAGGGACTGCCGGCGGCAAGGAGTCGTATGCAGCTTTGCCGCCGTCGCTGGTCGTGCCCGAGCCCGCAGGAGCGCCGCCTACGGCCGCAGCCGGCGTAGCTGCCGCGGTTTCCACGCCTATGTCGGTGCCGGGCATGACGACTGGTGGTTTCCTGCCGACGCCGATTCCCGCGGCGCTGACGCCGGGTGGGGCGTGCATGCCCCACGTTGGTGGCTTCACGCCGCATTACGGCACTGCTACGTCGTACTCACAGCTCACATCACCTGTGGCAGGTCCTATGGCAACGCCCAGTGCCGCAGCGGCGACAACGCCGGCGGCCACTGCGGCCGCGACGATGTCAATTGGTGTGGCGCTTGCAACTAGGAGCTCGTCCTCAGCGCCGAGCGGTAGCGGAGCCGGTGCAGCGGCCACTGGTAACTGCGCCCCAATGGAAGTTGATAGCCATAATGCCGCCGCCTCGCAGGATGTTGTACATAAAATGCAGCAGCAGCAACAACCGCAGCAGTCGAGTGCTGACGCCGCGGGCAGTAGCAGGAACCCGGCTGAAACACTTGCCGGCCTGTCGCTGCGCATTGAGCACTTGGAAACGGAAATTACGGATTTGGAACGACAGCTGGCAGCGCTGGCTTCGGAGTCGCGTCAGGCGCAGATTGACGCGGCGGAACTTGCTGCTGAGGTGGGCGCCCTTGAGGAGCAGTTGCTCGAGGACTCTTCATCAGATGGCGGCGATAGCGATGAAAACATCAGCGGTGCGCCAGGGGAGTCGAAGTCCAGTCAGCCTGTGGCGGAAGGGGACGCGGACGCTAATGGCGTTGATCGTAGCGGCGGCAGTGCATCCAGCGCCAACGGTGAATGTGGCAGGGAAGGCCTCGCGACAGCGGCGCCGGTGATGACGGCGCAGACGCCGGTGCAGGAGGTCCCTGGGAGCCACCACCAGGCCGCAACCACCACAGCTGACGGGAATTCCGCGGGAATTCAGCCCGCGCAGGGCGACGGCGACGGCGCGACCCAGATGGATACTGAGGCGGAAGGTTTGACGGAGGCGGCTGAAGACGATGGCGATGATGCCGCCATGTCGACGAAGTCGCAGGACGCGGACGAGGCCGCGGCGGCGGCATCATCCATCAAGCCTCGAGGGAGGCCGCGCTCCACGGCTAAGATGCGCGCTGCTGAGGCAGCGGCCGCTGCTGCCGCAGCGGCTGACAGCCGCCGCAAGGCCCTCGAGCTGCAGTCGCGGAATCCCGCCGATGGTTTATTGCACCTGCCAGCGCAGCATTTCAAACCTCGTTACATGGATGCCACGCGTCGGGGGGTGTCGGCGGCTCAGGAGGAGGTGCTTCGGTTGTTGCCGGACAGCTTGGCAGCGCGCGTGCGGTCTGTCGTCGAGGCTGCTACGGCGCAGCAGGCGCGTCTGGCCAGCACGGCGCCAGCTCCGGGCCACGGCCGCTGGGCAGTTCTTGTGCCGTTGGTGCCCGTACAAGTGGAGCCTTTGTACCAGGAGCCTCAGGTGTGCGCCGCTATCGCATCGTACTTGTGCGGATATCCTACGTACAAAAATTATTACACATTTTCGATATTTAGATAACATGCCTTCTTTTCCTTGTGCTATCGTTTTCATGTGTTGCTTCCCCGACGCGCTTACGACTTGAGGGGAGGAGTTGCGGGGGTCGTTGTTGGTCTGGAAGGTAGTGGCTTCACTCCTACCCTACATGTTGGGTGGCGTGTTGCCTAAGAGTCAGGATTTCATGTAAGATTTTTTCGCGTTGCCTCTTTCATAGCACAGTATTTCTATGCCTATAGCTATCGAGCAGTTGCCCTCAGTTGCCCTCCCTCCCTCCATGTTCCCTACCGCAGGACATACCTGCATTTCACGCCAATAACCAGCGCCACGCTGCTATACGTGATGCCGTGGGCCGGTACCTCCGCCAACGCCGGCAGCTCGTGGCTGCAAAACATTCCGTCTTGGTGGAGCAGTACGCGAGGAACATGGCCACATACAAGCAGTACATACAAACGGGTGAGTGCGGCCCGTGGCAGCAGCAGAGCAGAGGTCTCTCGTGGGTTCGCTTGTTCCCCGTAGCATTCCTCCTCCTGCGTATACACCTTTTTACCTCCTCTGACCTTTTTACCTCGTTTGTTGTGCAGCTGCCCCTCCTCCTGCGTTACTGTTTTATGTGTAATCGTTTCCCTGCTTTTCTTCGCTATGCGGTTTCCCGGAAGTCTGTGGTTGGATTTGGTTGAGATGTTTTGGCTGTGTCCTTGAATCTGTATCTTTTGGGGGGTTGGAGCGGTCGGGGTGGGGCATTGGTTTCCTGCACCGGCGTGTATAGCAGAGTGTGCTGCATGAGCCTCGGACATGCATGAGCCTTCGAGTCATTGCCTTTGATAAATGAAACTGAGAATCGGTGCACTTTCCGTACGCGCGCTGCATCCACCCTTTTCGATTACGTGTTGCGCAGAGGGTCGTCGTCCTCCTGCGCCGCCTCCACCCCTGTCCACAACGGGCCGGGGGGCATCCGGTGCGCCTTCGTACGGCATGTACGGCGCGTCGCGAGCAGTCAGCTCATACAACCCGTATTCGTACAGTCACTCGGATGTGATCCGCTCAGACCTGGACGAGCACCGCCTGCTGAACAACTTCTTGGCGGTAGAGCAGCTGAAGCGCATGTGCGCGTTGCCGGATATGGTGCTGGATCCTTGGGAACGGCGATGGCGAGCGTACGACAACCGCAACGGCCTTGTCCAAGACCCTGTACGGGAGCTGGAGGAAGAGCGGGTAGGCTCGGCGCCCAGTCTTTAAGGCATGGGCTAATGGAATGGAAGGGTAATGGGTATTATATGGCAGACACCTCCACGCAAGTTATAAAAACAGCAAGTGGTTCACTTACCCGTTACGTCCCCCGTGAGCTTCGTGTCTCACCTGCGTTTGGTGTTTTGTCCCTTGAGACGATGTTGCAGGCCGGTATGGGAAGGCTTCTATCCAGCGGCGGCATACTCTCTGCTACCATTTTACCAGTTACACCACGTCGCCAGATGGTCGTTTGCTTGCCCTCTTCACGTACCTGTCCGCATGGGATGGTAATCAAGCTCAAACTCTTGTGAAAACGTTCTGCTTGCCGACATGGCTGCGGTATCGTACTGCGACGAGATATTTTTACTGAACTTTCCTAGTCATGGATAAAATGTTGTTTTCACCTGCTTGCTGCCGTGGCACTGGACACAACACCATTCTCTCTCCCCATACCTGCGCCTGTCAGTTTGGTTTGCGCCATTCGTTCCTTTGGCGTCTGATCGCAGATGATCAAGTCTTGGGCGGAGGAGGAGCGCACGCTCTTCATGGATAAGTTCCTGCAGCACCCGAAGGACTTCCGCAAGATCTCCACCTACCTGCCAGGGCGCTCGCCGGGGGATTGTGTCGCGTTCTTCTACAAGAACCAGAAGCTCGACGACTTCAGCACGGTGCGCCGCAAGCAGCAGCTCAAGAAGCGACGTCTGCAGGTGAGGCGGGCAGCGGCATTTTGGGAGGGAGGAAGGAAGGATGGATGGAAGGATGGAAGGTTGGAGAAGAGATCATCCCCAGGACGGCGTGAGGAGGCGTCAGGCCGTGAACAGTTGCACTCTCTCAGGTTCTTGCCACACTGACGACGACCCAGTGCTGGCGTTGAACTGGGGCCGACAACGTGGGCCCACATGGGGTTTGTACCGTGTGGTGGTGTGTGCTGGCAGTAAGACCAGGCGCACGCCTTCCAGGCAAGCGGCACATTGTGTAAATACACCGCACAGGTGCCACTCATATGGAATATCTACCCATTATTCCCTGTGTATTTGGGTCGTCTGCTTGGCCGCCATTCAACAGAACAGAACACAAAACGCTGCCCGTCTCCTTCCTGTCGTCCTCTCCTGCGCTCTGTAATGTACAGGCCGACATGCGGAAGCAGCAGTACGCGCCGTTGCTCATGGCGCCCATGATTGCGCGGCAGCGGGCCAGCATGGGTGCAGGTGCTGGCGACGTGGGGGTGCGCGGCGTGCGTGGACGCGCGAGCACGCGGGGCGGGCCCCCGGGCCGCGGCCGCAGCAGCAACACGCTGGATACAGACCACAGCATGGGCATGGGGCCATTGAGCTACGGTGGTAACCCTGGCCCAGCCGCACTGGCCATGTCGCTGGGCGGGCCTCGGGGTGTGCCCAGCAGCGGCGGCATGCCAGGATTACAGTCCATGATCGCAGCCGCGCAGCGTGCCGCAGCTCCCAGCATGTCGTTGGATCCCCGGGACATCATTACGTCACCGCGTCTGCCGCCGATTAGCTCCAATGCTACTGCAGCGTACGGCGCTGGCGTCAGCGGTGGCTCGGGTGCGTCTCTCGTTCCGTCCGGTGCTGCAGCCGCAGGCTGGACTGATGAGGACTTTGTGGAATGCTACCGCCAGCACGGCAAATGTTGGGAGGCTTACTGCCGAGTGCTCGGGATGCGCACTGAATCCGCCGCGAAGCAGTATTACTATCGCCATAAGGAGCGTCTAGGGCTGGATCGCGTGTCGGCAACCGGCGGGCCCAGTGGTGGCGGTGGCAGCGGCGGCGCCGACGCCACCGGTGTTGGAGCCAGTAACGCCGCCGCCACTGGTGGCATGGCAGCCGTTCCCACCGCCAGCGCTGGAGGCCCAAGCCATAAGGCGTTCTTGGCTGCTCGCCTTGCCAACGAGGAGTCGGCGGCGCCTGGGCTGCTCGCCGCTGCAACCGCTGCTGCTGCCATGGCCAATGCCGCGGCGGCTGCAGCCGCTGCTGCGGCGAATGCAGGACCGGGTTCCTCAGCGGCGGCGATGGAGGAGCTTGCGCCTCCAAGCAGGGCTGTGGCAGAGGCGTCTCCTTTGCGGACAGAGGATGCTGCTGTCGCGGGCCTGGGTCTATTGGCTGCCGTCAGTGGCCGCGAGTCAGAGTCGCAGTACCCCTCACCGTCGCCGCCTCCGCAGCCGCCTCCGCAGGCTCAGGCCCCTGTCGATGTTCCTTCGCTTCAGACGCAGGTTCAGACGCAGGTGCCGGTGCAGGTTCTCGAACAAGCTCGTGCACAGGCCCAAGCTGAGGCACAGGCCGCGGCGCAGGCGTTGACTCAAGTCCAAGTCCAGCAGGTGTTGGAACAGGTCCGGGTGCAGGCTGTCGCAGGGGGGGAGGTGCAAGCTGCGCCGCCGTCGGTGCAGCAGCCTGAGCAGCAGACCCAGCCACCGCAGGCACCAGTGATGCTGATCCCCCGGCATCCCGGCGGCCGCCGTCGCGGACCGCCGCGAGTGCCTGCAAACCCGGCGTCCCTTTCAAACGGACCCCATGCGAGCGCGTCGTCCCTGGAGTCCAATGAAATGCTTCGGCACGACGGGCGATACAAGCAGGATCTGGATCCAGATACACGGTCAGATTCGGAATACGACCCATCAGGGGCCGGTGGGGCTGGAGGTGTTGATGCATTGCAGCCTCAGCTTGATTTGTTGGCTGCGCTGCGCAACCCCGTGGGCAATCCGTTGAGCCAGCTGCTTGTTGGCGGACTGCTACAGCCTGGAGGCGGTGCCGCTACCGCTCCCGGCGGCAGTGGCGGCAGCAGCACTGCTGCTGCCGGTGGTGGTGGGGTGAAGGGCGGGAAGGGCGCCGCTGCTGGGTCAAACGCCACTGTCGGCAGCGGAGCCTCCGGAGGATTGTTGGGTCAACTCCTTCTCCAACAGCGAGAGCAGCAGCAACGCGAGCAGCAGCAGCAGCAGCAGCGGGAGGTCCGAGACCCGCAGCCTGCCCAGGGCCCGGGGGCCTTGGGCACCCTGACGGCGGCAGGGCTGAACCTCGGCATGCTGGGCAGCCTTGCTGGGGTGCTTCAAGGTGGCATGGGCAATGGCGGCGGCAGCAGCGGCGCTGCTGCAGCGATGGGTTTGCTTGCAGGTGCGCGGGGCAGGGGACAGCGTGGCCTGACGTACCCCTCGCCAGCCAGGTGTATGTGGACTGCTCCCGTGTTGACTGTTCTCGCACGGTCTCGTCTGTAACCACCCTTATTTTCATTCGTAAAATTACTGCTGCTCCTTTTGTTCTTTCCTGTCTGTCTGCCATTGGCTCATTCCTCCTCCACTTGTTGTTCCTTTCCTTGTACCTTGCGGGAACTTCTTATACCTTGCGATCATACAACGGATCAAGGGGGGGAGTCCCCTGTGTTCCCTGTGTTCATGGAAATGCTCATGTATTTGCCCGCGTTCCCCACCCCCTTCCTTGCTGTCCTGCGTTGGAGAACTACAGGTCAGTCGGCTGCCTCCCAGGCGGATGACCTCTCAGGCGGCCAGTTTCCCTCCCCCGGGGAGGACGGTCCCGGGGGGGCGGGGTCAGGCGGCGGTGCCGGCACGGCGCCCAGCAGCAGCCGCCGCAGCGTCAATTACTGGAGCGACGACGAACGAAAAACGTTTCTCCAGGTCTTCCAGGTAAGCAGACGGCTAGTCATAGCATGTCTCATAACTGCTGGTTGCTGGAAGGTTTGAAGTGGAGGAAACCGTGGGGTTGAGCATGATTTGAAGTTAGGAGTTTGGCAGGTTGGGCAGGGGATAGCGTGGACGGCATGCAAAGCGATGCGATGAAGGATATGCGCTCACGCGGATTTCACATTTGGTGACGTCTCTGTGCGCGCGGACGCATACGTCTCATCTCTACCACGGGACGCACTGTTCCCTCGACTTTAGCCCGCCATGGATTACATTACATACCGTGCCGTGCCGTGCCGCCCTTGGTACTTACAGATGCACGGCCGCGACTGGCTTCGTCTTGCGGACGCCATTCCCACCAAGAGTACGAATCAAATCAAGACCTTTTACCACAACTACAAGACAAAGCTGGGCCTGGATAAGATGGAGCTGCCGCCCAGTGCCACCCAGCCCGCTGCCCGCCGCGGCCAGGGTGCACGCGCGATCCGCGACACGGCAGCGGCCGCCAACGCGGCCACAGTGGCCGCTGTCACCGGAGGGGGCAACCGCGGGTTTGATGATCCGTACGGGGATGAGGACCACCCACGGCCAGCAAAACGCCAGGCAACGGGTGCGGGTGTGGGCACTTCCCAAAGCTCCGGCTTGGAGCTGGGTACCCTCGCTGGCGACGTGTCATCTCCTCGGGGTGACGGCAGCGGTGGCGGCACTTCGCCAGTGCTGCCGCCTGTTATGGACCTTCAGGCGCTGGCGCACGTGTACGGTGGTGGTGGTGGTGGTGGCAGCGGTGGCGCGCAGGCGTCGTCGCAACACCTGTTTCGCCGCGACCATCGGGATCACGATTTGGCCGGGTTGACAGGGACGGGGCCCGCCGGTGCTGCTGCGATTAACGCACCTGCGAGCGCGTCGGCTTTGATTCAGCTGCTCAGCAGTCTGTCAGAGCTCCAGGGGGCCCCTGCATCCGGCGGCGCCTCGGGAGTTCAGGCACTGGGCGGCCGTGAAAGCGACGAGGTGGGGCACCTTGAGGGCTCCGTGTGCTTTATGAAACTGTACCTACTGACAGCACTAGTCACAAGATGTACTTCCTTGAGGGTTCAATCCTGAGCTTCCATACACCAGCTCTGCGCCAAGGATTGGGCAGTTGTTCCGTACAGCTGTCTATATCTGTGCTGTTTACACAAGTGCTGTTTGTTCACATATGTTTAAACATGTATACTCGGGCCTGGCGCATAAAAGCTCATCATGTTTTTCTGTTTTCCCCGGTGCTAACGCAGGGTCTCGGCTTGGGCCGGGGTGCGCTTGGCGCCCTTGGCGGACCCATGCAGCTGCATGGGATAAATCTCCCCACCGGCGGCGGCGGGGGCGGCGCCAGTAGCGCTTCGAACCTGTTTTCCACCGCTGGACAGGTGTCTCCACAGCAGCAGCAGCAATCGCAGCAACAAGCACCGGTCAAGCTTCAAACGCTCAATCTGGAAAGCCTCTTTGTGCCTGTTGACCGTGAACGGGATCGAGACCGCGACCGGGATCGGGATCGAGAGCAGCGCGATCGCGGTGTCGGGGGCGGCAGCTGCGGGCCGGGGGGAGGTATGCTGCAGGACGTCGGCCTGTCGGCCTTTGCGCAACAGCTGCAACTGCAAGCACTCCTAGAGCGGTCCGAGCGGGGGAACCAGCTCCGTGAGCATGAGCAACCGCCACCGCCGGCACACGCAGCACCCCCATCGCAGCCTCAGCATCGAGGGATATCCCAGCAGGAAGCACCCCTCAGCCCCGAAGGCCTTACCGCGACCGTTGCAGAGCTGCTTGCCAGCATTGTGCAGCAGAATCAACAGAGCCAGCAGTCCCAATACGCCGTTGGCGGTGGGGGAGGAGGTGGAGGTCCAGCAGCCGCGCAGCCGACGTCGCAGGCGCTTGACCTTGCTGCGCCCTCGCATGCCTTGACGCTGGCGCTGGACGTGCCTACTTCCGGAAGTTCGGCTACCCCTTCAGGGCTTCTAACCGCTCTAGTCGAGGCTACAACCGGCGGTACTGCCGGTCTCGGTACTGCCGGTCTCGGTGGAGTCGGAGGTGCCGGTGGCACGGGTGATATGGCGGCGGCTCTGGCGGCCGCAGCTGCCGCAGCTGTCGCTGGGGGCGGGGGCGGGGCCCGCGCGGCCAGAGCCAGCGGTGAGGCTGGCCCTGGCGGCGGTGGGGGCGCCCCGCTCAGCCTACACATGCTGCTCCCTAGGGAGTTATGGGCGGACCGACAAGGCGACGTTAAGACGCAGTCGGATGTTGGGTTCAATGACAATGCTGGCGAGCCTGCGCCAAAGCGGCAGAAGCGGGTTAGTAAGGATGTACAGCAGCAGCAGCAGTTGTCGCCGCAAGGATTAGACCTGGGACTGCCTTCCGGTTTGGCGGTGGGCGGTCGAACAGGCGGCGACAGCGGCTGTGCTGGCAGGCTCCTGCTCGGGGAAGAACAAGTAACACAGCTCTTGCATCTGCAGCAACAACAGGCAGCAAAAGTGAAACCTGTCGGAACGGCAGGGCTACGTTCCGTCGGGTATCAGCAAGTGCGCGAGTCGCGTGGCCGGGAACAGCAGCAAAGAAGCGCACCGCAGGCGGCAAACCCGGTCCTGAACCTTGGGTCTCTAGCCGGCGGGCTGCAAGTGCTACCAGGCGCCGGTGGCGGGAATGCGGGGGGCGGCGGCGGTGGCGGCGGCGGCGGTTGCAGCGGCGGAAGTGGCAGTGTCTTGGGGCCAAACTTGTTGCGGCTCATGCCCTTGCAATCTGCGCCTGCAAGTACGCAGCAACAACAGCAGCAGCAGCAGCAAGAGGCGGGAAACGGTGGGGGAAATGGGGGTGTTCCTCGCATTCCGCTGGGCGCGTCGTTGCCGTCCCAGGTGATGGTCGGCACGCAGGGACAGGCCGTCACCATTGCGGACCTTATATCCTCCCTGGGAGGAGGTCGCGGCTTGGTTGCACAGGGGCAGGGCGGCGGCATGTTTGGGCTTGCGGGAGGGAGCTTCGCAAGCCTGGAACGGTTGCTTGCGTCTAGTCAGGAGGCGGGGCTTGGGGGTTCCTCCGCGGGCGCACAGTACATTAGCTTGCATCCGAGCACGGCGGCCGCGGGAACAGGCACCTGGCTGGGGTCTACATTTGGGGATCAGCTGGCAAGCCTGGGACCACGGGCAACGCTGAACCTGAGTTTGCTGCTCCAGCAACAGCAGCAACAACAGCCGGGCGATAAGTAGGATATGTAGGGGGCGCTGCGGCGAGTCCCGGGCTCTGTACTTATGTGATGCATCCAGTAAGAACATGTGGTGTGGGGCTAGTTGTGGGGAGCGTGCTTGGAGCCTTTACGTACTGAATGGCCGAAGGCTGGTTTGGCGCACGGGCACAGCACGTTGTGAAGGTCTAGCATGCTGTTGCAGGTATATGTGTTCGCTTGCAGTTACAGAATCGGGGGGTCGTTTATATTTTTGAACTGCTCAGGATAGGGGAATTCTCGTGTGCGCGTTTGGGACAACTGCTTGTATGTATTTGTAGGCTCGTTTGGGGCCGTCTTGATTGAGTGAGGTTGTCACAACATTGGCACTGGAACGGTGTACAGAAAAAAACTTGACTGTCTCTGCAAGTGGCTGTGGTTGCATTTCTGACTATTAGCAGAACCGTTAATGACATATTTTCTCATGGTTGAAGGGCATAGCTATCAACATCTTGCACAGCATGTACTACTGACGAGTTATAAGAGCAAGATGCTGAAAATCTCGAATTGTATACTTGCTGTATATATTTGGCGTCTTTACATTTGCATGACAGCCCTTTGGAGCAAAAGCCGAGTTTTTTTAACCCCAACTATCACCATACAGCCAAGCCCGTATGTCAAACGTGGTATCTGACCCGCCTTGAGCCGTCGCGGGAAAAATCGGATAGGGGGCAAATAAAGGCCTGCCAGTTCCCAACAATAAGCCTGCCCAATTTAGCTACATGCTAATGTAGCAAATACACCGTACACAATCCTCCATCTCCAGCCTCCGCCTCGCCTATGCAAGAGCTACCCATCGGCCACTATGCCTGAAGTCCGCCAATGACACATCTCGACCGTAGAACACCTCCTTAGCTGCGCCGCCATGCCGCCGCTCGTGCGCCGTTGGACCTCCTGCCTGGTTAGGCCACCTTCTTCGCAGCAAGGAGTTGCGCGCCAGGCCCATTCTTGGGCTTGATGCTGATCTCCTTAGTGATGTCCTGGGGCTGCTGCGCCTCGTGCTCGTGCTTAGAACCCTTGTAAACCTTCAGATGCAGCCGGATGTCGCGGCCCAGCGCCCCCTTGGGCAGCATGCCCTTAACGGCACGCTCAACGATGCGCTCAGGCAGCCTCTGCATGGTGAGGCGGGAAGGTTCCAATCCCATTGAAATAAGGCGGCTGTGAGGCTGTAACGCTGCTTCAGTCAGGACTGCCGGCAATAACGTTAACGGGGACTCTGGAAACACGCGCAAGTTACGTTTGCATGCCGTCCTGCATTAATCTGCTATCGACCCTGTGTGCATTCATTTCCCTCACCGCCCTCCCCCGAGCCCAAATCACCTTTTGGAGCTCCTGGAAGGTCTCCACGGTGTAGGAGCCTGGCCGCCCAGTCACGTGGCGGAAATAGGTCTTCTGGGAAGCCTTCTTGCCCGACACGACGACCTTGTCGGCATTAACCACAATCACGTACGCGCCCATGTCCATAGATGGTGTGTACGTGGGGAGGTGCTTGCCCCTGCAGAACCCACGCAGCCGTTGAAGCTTCGATATATCCAGCAGACGGCTGGCCACGATATGAAGCAAACGCGATGAAATTGAGCTTACCGAATGTACGTCGCCGCAAGCGTGGCAAGGCGACCAAGCGTTTGGCCCTCAGCGTCAATCACGTACCAGCGCTTGTTCACATTTGCCGTGTCGGCAAGAGTGGGGTAGTAGGACTTGTTGAGCAAGTCGCCCTTGTATTCGGTGGCCGCTGCGCATAAGTATTCGCAACAGCAGCCCTTGACATTCAAACACCATCCCAATTTGTTTAGGAAAGCCTCAACAGTCCTAGCCTAACTTTGCTTCAGCCTGCAATGCCCTGGCAAGACTTCGCCCGCATGAGCTTCTGCCTCACCCTGGCAAACAACCGGACCCACGGTCCGGGATCGGGATACGGCTGGCGCACGTGCTGATACCCGAACGCCCTGGAAGGCGACCCGCTGCGCAAGGGAGCAAGCACCGTGTGAAGGAAATGGAGCCCACAAGTGTTGACACAGGCGGCCGAAAAAATAGTCCCTAGGACACCTTAATCTTATGAGTTACATGTTAGAGACTTACAACTGCATCACGCCTCTGCGAAGTGAACTTGGTCTGCCCAGCGAGCTTGCTAGTGAGGGCCATGGTGCTCTCGCCTCACTTGCTGTCTACGACCTATCAATTTAGGCGTAGAATTGAAATTTTAGCGCAGGCACAAAGGGCTTAACCACAAATACGGACAGAGTCAAGGCTTCGGCATGGTGAATCATGGGCGGCGCGACCACGAAAATATTGTACGGCGTGGCGTTCTCTTAGGTCCAGGCGCAAAATTTGGTGTTCCTCTTGAGTACCATAGCTGCATCTGCTTGTTGAGTTTCTTTCGCCGTGTCCTCCCTGGTTAATCTCCACCGGGTTCAGCCATGGCACTCGTTTGCAAGTCAGGTTAGCAGATTAAGTAGCCACGAAGACACGGTTCCCAGGAACCATGTAATTGCCTGATTGTTCCTAAACATGACGCTTGCTTAATTGGCGCCTGCCTCATTGCAGGCGTGTTCGGCAAGGCTGCTGTGGCCCGGCCCGTCCGTGTGGCAGCGCCCACCCGCGTTCGCCTCGCCGTATGGTGAGAGCCTTGCGATAAGGTTTGCTGGAGCGAAAATTAAATTGTTTAGGAGGCCCTCACCGCCGCCTGAATCTTTTTACCATGCAGCAATTCGTTCAAGAACAAGGAGAACATAGACCTGAGCAAGGTGGAGGGCTTTAAGCGCCATGATGCGGACGCTGGCTCTACAGAGGTCCAGGTAGCTCGCCTAACTGCACGCATCGTCCAAATTAGCAAGCACTTGGCGCAGAACCGCAAGGACTTTGCTGCTCGCCGCGGCCTGGAGGCGATTCTCAGCCAGCGCAAGTCCCTCCTGCAGTACCTTTACAAGGAGGACAGGTATGGCACCACTGTTACACGGACGGCTTCGGTTGGTTAAGTCTTCAGACGGGTGTCCCTACGTATGGGGCTAAGTTACGGAAATTAGTGCGAGAAGTATGAGCGAAAACCTTTGCGGACGTCAATGCTAGAGTATCGGGCTGCCGTGTGGGGCTGCCAAAGTTGGGGGGCCTGGAGGGGCCCCAACCAGGTAATAATTGTACTTAGCCGTCAGCCACGCGCGCTCCCATAGGCGCTCCCAGGGTCACGCAGTCCAGCAGGATTGCATTGATGCGTTAGGCAACGACGCCACGACGATATCCAAACCTAACGCATGATGGCATGAGGGTCAAATTCGTCGTCCGGGCGTTGGCACTGGGATGCAACGATATCTGTCCATCCGTACATCTTGAATGCGATTTTATGTCTATCAGGTTCTGTTATCTTAAGAGTGTTGGCCTGTGTATGGTGCAGGTCCGTGTACGACAAGCTGGTGAAGGACTTCGGCATCCGCTCAGTGGTTGTCGGCGACACTCGCGGTGCCGCGCGTCAAAAGGAGGAGGCTGCTGTGTAAGCAACGTTCCGGATCTAAAGCCTGGAGGGCCTTCACAGTGTTGTTGGGACAACAGCAATCTGAGCCACTGGGCAGACATATAGCACAGGTTTACGGACGACGCGTGCTCTACTTGACGTGTTATTACCTGAAGCTTTGGGACGAGTGGCTGGCGTCTGTGAGCCGGTTCGTTTGGAACCCTGGCGAGTTTTGGCTGACAAGATAGTGACACGGGGAGAGAGGCGCACCCAAGAGCTTGTTGTCGTAGTCATGACCTGTAGCTTTCCCCCTTAGCGAGCTCCTCGTATCATGCATGCTCGTCGCACCGTATGCGGAGGTAATGATGATATTTGTTCTCGCATGTAGGGGTCCTCGACGTACTGGTGTCCGGCTACACCCGGCGAGGCATGGATTGGATTATGTCGGTGAACTTGATGTGTCTGCTGCAGTGCTGCTGATCTCAAACCCCATTTTTGCATGGACCAGGGGTTGGGACGGCACGCGCCGTGGTGTTTGGGTTTCTTAACGTGTTTTGCAAGTCAGGGGGAATGCGAAGGTTACATGCGGAGAATACGCGTCCGCCTTTGCCGGCTGTGGAATTTCAGGACGCAGGTTATGATGGTGCGGACGTGTCTTGTAAGGTTATTTTACGTCCCTGTCGCTTTGAGGCTCCAAGTGCCTGCTGCCCTGAAATGAAAGCAAATAGCCGGTGGTGGTAATCTTCTAAGGAGATGAGCAAAGCAAAGGACAAGGAAGCCCAGCTGTTGTTAGGTGATTGGAAAATAACTAGGCTTGAGCCTCGATTGCCATCGTTAATAAGTAATCGCGGGCAGCAGAGGGACTTTGAGCTCTCAGCTTCGCGAGCTGCGTATCTATCTCCCGTGCCTTGGGACATCGGAAACTTTGAAACCACCAACCGTTACTAATGCCATTTGAGACTCTAAACAGAATACATCCCGTTACGGACATTAGGTTTAAACATTGATTTCTATGTATATTACTTCGCAAGCGGCGTATTGCGACGCTGGTATTTGATTCTGCAAGCTCAGAGCTCAGCCAACTTTCCTTCCCTCATTTTTTTAAGTACTGTTTCATGAATTACGGGTTACTCGTTCCAAGAGCGCAACCAGCGCTTCAACGAGTTGGCCACTATCCTTGCAGAGACATTTCGCATCGCGCCATCCGACCGTTCCATGCATTTTCAGTAAGAGTGCTTGGTTTAAACCATGATCGCATCCTCCTAAAGCGACTTTGAGCGGGCTCTCAACTTCCACAGGGACATAGCCCTGCACGCACACGCGTCGTGTGGCGCAAATCCACTGCCGCCGGGTTGGCGGAGACTCCATCTCTCACGGAACGCATCTTTGCACAAGTGGATGCGTTAGAGGCAGATGCACAGGCGCAAGGCGCTGGGGGGCGAACCACCTATGCCGCTTTCCTTGCAGCGGAGGAGCAATGGGCCCGGCTACGGGTGAGAGAGGCGTACTTACCCTAGCACGCTGGCGCCATCTGTGGCGCCACCCATAGCTTCTATTACATCTCAGAAACATTATCCTCTTCTCGACGGTGTCAGCACGTATGTTTTTTCAAACTTATAAAATGAGGGAGGAGTAGCGGCGGTCAGCGTAGCGGCTGTATACACGAAGCACGTTAATGCTGAGTTTTTGACGCTCCTCACGCACTTCCACTCGCCCGAGGTAAATTCTCCCTCGCACCGGCCACCTCCCACCACCACCCCAGACGGGAACCCCTTCCGGGCCAGCAGCTCCGAAATTCATTTCCGAGTCTTCGGAGCCGCTTCAGACATCTCCCGAATTCGACGTGGTGGTGTGTGGAGGCACTCTCGGTGGGTGACCTGTGGGTCGCTCGCAGAGATTCGTGCAGAGATTCCACGATAATTGATGTTATGACAAACTTGACGTCAAACTGTTGTGAGAGTTTGGCGCAAGCGGTTCGTTGACAAACAAGGTTTCGTTGAGCGCCCTTAGAACGAGGTTTGCCTCGTCCGTACGCAGCCCATGGCCTGCAAGTGCGTGTCCATGTGTCCAACTGCGTCCATGTGCCCAACTCCAACTTGCTGCCTACATCTGCGGTTTAAATGCCTGCAATACTGCAACGCTTGCCACGCAACGCAGGCATCTTCGCCGCTGCCGCTCTGGCTCTCCGAGGCCTCCGAGTGGCGGTTCTGGAGCGGGGGCCGTTACGAGGCCGAGCACAGGAATGGAACATCAGCAGGAAGGTGCGCGGACGCGCTCGCCGGCAGCTAGGCTGTGCACAGTCTGTGAATCACCTAGCCCCTGCAGACGTGCACAGCTTAAGCGGTGCGGTACTTGCGTAGCTTTATAGCAGGGAAGCCGGCTCGGGGGCTGTGTACCTGCGGCCAATGGACGTCTGGGAGCAGAAAAGAAGGACACCCGTCGGTCAGGCAGCCAACCAGTCCGGGGGATAAAAAGGGGAGGCCGAATGGAGGAAACGGAGGGACCAGGGGCCAAATGGCCGGCGGGATGTACAGACGTATGTATGTAGGTCGGCTCTGCGTGCAGGTTGGCAAGCTAACAAGGGTGGAAGCGAAACCAGGTATCTAGGTACTGATGGGGAACAACTGCCCTCAACCTACGGATACGAACCCCGGCTAATGGCCCCCGCTGGTGGCCGTACTGGTGGTGATGGTGGCCGTACTGGTGGTGTTTGTCTGGGCAACCCCTCAACCTCTATTACAGGAGCTCCTGGAGTTGGAGAGCGTTGGTGTGGCGACGCGTGAGGAGCTGGAAGCCTGCGTCGCAATTGAGGTACGGAAGTTGTGCAGTATGTACGGCATTGAAGAGGCCTTGGCCGTTAACGCATTCTGGTGACGGCTGCTGCCAGGTACTGACCCCGGGAGTCTCCCTGTCTGAGCGCCCCAGCATTCCCATCGGCTTGCTTTTATTTTTTTCCTGTTCTTTGGCCATCGTCACATCTCTCTGGGCAACGCAATCGAGTATGTTTATCTTCCTCGCACGCAGACACACATATATTAGGGCTACAAATACTAGCGGATATGTATAGTGCTTTTCCGCGTAACGCTGTTTGGAAAACATGGCTCCCACTGCCTTTCCATTGATATCTTTTTTTCTCTCTCTCCCTCTGTCTCTCTCCCTCCCTCTCTCCCTCCCTCCCTCTCTCTCTCTCCTTCCCCCTCTCTCTCTCTCCTTCCCCCTCCCTCTCCCTCCCCCTCCCTCCCTCTCTCTCTCTCTCTCTCTCTCTCTCTTTTCTTGCATATTACATTTTGCGGCACACGCCCCCGCATTGCGCGCTCCTTGGCAGTTCAACCCAGTCCGAGTGGGGTTCGCCTGGGAACCGGAGCGCGGCGGTGGAAGCGGAAACGGAAGCGGAAGCAGCGGCAACAGAAGCGGCCTGAGTGAAGTTTGGACGCGCGACATCCTCAACCTGGGAGTGAGCCCCAACGCGCTGGTGGGCCTTATGCGCCGAAAGTTGGAGGAGCAAGGCGGCGTGGTTCTGGAGCGTACGGCACTCGAAGGTGTGGCCGCCCGGTGTGTATATCCCCTATCTTGGCTGGGCATGTTTGTTTATTTTTGCAGGATGCGGGTGTGAGGGAGTCTTTCATGTCCTTGCCAGTGAGCACCTCAAGTAGTTTCACACATCATACAATATTAATGATTGCCGGATCCCAGGCAGCTAATATATTACATAATTGCTGTACAATGACTTGTGTAAACCAACTAAGTGCCGGCGGCCTGCCCTCCCGTCCGCTCCCGGCAGGCATTCAGGTGCACCGTAACGGCTGCAGCCTCTCCACGAGGCGCGACGACGACGACGACGGGTCGCCAGCCGCCGCCACCGTCACAGCGCGTCTCGTGGTCGACTGCATGGGTCATTTCAGCCCGATTGTACGACAGGTGCGTATGCGGGGGGGAGAGAAGGAGCCGTATCCGCCGCGATCCGTTTGCACCCACGTGGGTCCCACGAACACGAATCACTGAGCCGCCGCACTGTCGTTTTTACGTCCGTCCGTTTCTACGGGCGCTTCCCGGCATCGCGCTGTGGTACCGCATATTGATGGGACCTTGAAGGGGCTCTGGCGGGGCGATGCAGGTCAAGCCTGCCTTTCTCCTCACACGCACTCGCACGTCGGTTCATTGCCTGGTCCGATTACCGCGACGATATCTGTCTCGCAGCTGCCTACCTGGTTGCCTAATTAACCGAACCTAGGTACGCATGATTCATTACACACGGTACGTGGCTTTATTCGCTCATATTCGGGGGATCTGCCCGGACAACTCGATGTATGATCGTGAACTGCGATCTACGGCCGCGCAGCAGTGACTGTCTCACTGGCACGTAGCCTCGCACTCCTCACCACAGTACACCCCAGACCCCTCAATCACTCTGCTGCGATATGGCGCGGCCATATACAATTTCGCTCTACGCCACAAACCATTGTGCTCTCCCACTGAGCACTGTCCGCAGGTGCGCAGGGGTGCCAAGCCGGACGGCGTATGTCTGGTGGTGGGGACTATGGGCAGCGGCTTCACCAACAACACCACCGCGGATGTCATCCTAACCAGCACGCCGTTGCAGCCCGAGGACGCCAAGTTTAACTTGTGAGTGGTGGAGTGCTGAATGAAACATCTGCCGCGGGGGGGTGTTTACAGCTGCTAGGAATCCTTCGATAAGGTGGTGGATAAGTTGATATAGGCAAAAGATAAAATGTAGCTATGTTGTGGGAAGCTGTCGATTTTTTCGGGGGGGTGGGGAGACTTTTGTTGTGCCCTTAGTGTTGACTTAATTCAGCAACTCCACTCCACTCCACTTCACTCCACCCCTGTCCAGGGCGCAATACTTCTGGGAGGCCTTTCCGGCGGCGTCGGGCCCGACCGACCGCACCACTTACATGTTCACCTACCTCACCGCGGACGACTACCGGCCGCCCCTGGCTGCCATGATGGAGGACTACTGGCGCCTCATGCCGCAGTACCAGGTGAGGGGAGGGGAGGGGAGGGGAGGGGGGGACGCCGGTACTGGGTTAGCTGGCCCGACTGGAGGTGCAAGTCCTGACGGTACCAGCGCATGGGGTCCCAATCTTATTGACTCGGGACTCTGACTGACTCCGAAACCAACCGCCAAATGCCAACTACTGCCGTTCCCGATCTCCGATTCTTTGGCGCCGTACAGGGCGTACGGCTGGAGGACATCACTTTCAAGCGGGTGCTCTTTGGCATGTTCCCAACCTTCAAGGATACGCCTTTGAGGCCAGCGTACGACAGGTAGGTAGGTAGGTAGGTAGGTAGGTAGGCATGTGGGTTGTGCTGCAGGACTTGAAGCAGCAGCTGCTGCTGCGTGGTGCGTGGCGGGCACAATGGTATGTTAGCCGACTATGCAGGGTTAGCTCTCACACTCTGTATCCGCTTCAACGTATGTACGTTTTGTTCGCTGCTGGCCTCCCCTCCCTTCCTGACGGCTTCACGGCCCGACCGACTGGCCGACCGACTCACCGACTCACCGACTGGCCGGCTGAATATCTCGCAGGGTAATTCAAATTGGTGATGCCAGTGGGCTGCAATCGCCACTGTCGTTTGGTGGTTTCGGAGCGTTGACACGTCACCTGGCCCGATTAACTGCCGCGCTGAGTGAGTTCTCGCCCTGAGTGAGTGAGTGAGTGAGTGAGAGCCGCTTCCCTCCAGGAATACGAGGGGGGGGAAAGTCGTGTGTATACATACCGGGTTGTGTAGCTTGTTGTGTCTGTGTGTTTTGATGTGTTGGTCCTACCAGCGCTGAAACTCATTCTGGGCGACCGAACCCCACCACGCAACACCAACACCAACACTGTGTGAGAGAGGCCTCCTTGCGCGCCACCGCCACCGCCACCGCCACCGCCACCGCCACCGCCATCGCCACCGCCACCGCCATCTGGTACGGGACACCGCCATCGCCTTGTAGGGATTATACACCCTGCGTATCATGCGCGTCATCGTCATCTCACATGTCGCCTAGCCGGACAGGGCCTCTTTTGAACTGCCTTGCTGACCACCCCCCTGGGTGGGTGGGTGGACCATTGCTGACCTCTTGATTGGCTTCCCCACCCCACCCCACCACACCGCACCGCACTGGGGTGTCGAACACTGCTACGAGAACCAACCCGTGCACAAAGCACCCGCGACTTCTTAATCTTCGAATGCACCGCAACAAGATTCGTCCATACAAACAAAAGAACCCAGCTGCGTGCCTGCGCGGCCACCGGTCATGGTGGTATATATGTATGTATATATATTCATATATGTATTTATATATATACCTGCATTGGTGTCTACATGCGCTATTATTATGTGTGCAGCCGAGGCGGTTGAGGCAGATGCTCTGGACCGTGGCTCCCTGTCCCTCGTGCAATCCTACAACCCTGGGCTCTCGAGTAGCTGGATGATGCAAAAGGCGATGAGCGTGCGTAGGGGCGAGCAGCCGCCGCCCGACCTCATCAACCGCATGCTGGTGCGTGTGGGGACAGATAAGAGTCGTATGTCGTGTGTCTCACGGTGGATGTACTCGTGCGGGGGATGGGATCCTTCTCTTGCTGTCGTGTGCGAGTGGAGGACTGCGTGGTGGTGGGTGGGGTTAGCGCCATTAAGTGCGTGATGGACTAGGTGGGGTTAAAGAGGCTATAAGGGGGGCACGAGGGTTGAAGGACATGCAGATGACGGGTGATGACGGGTGATGAACTAGGGCGAAGCTGTAATGTGTTTGTTGGTGTCCTGAGTAGACAGACACGCACATGCTGTCAAGACATCCATCCAGGTCTAGCAACTCGTAGCGCCTAATGCAACCAATTGATCGAAGGGAAGTGCGGAAAGTAAACCACTCACTCCACCAGCCACCTTATATCGCGGATTGCTTGCACATCGCCACGGGAAACTAAGCAGTGCTTTGTGTTGTTTTGATTAATCTGAGCAGCGTGTCTGTGTACGTGTGTGTGTGTGTGTGTGTGAGTTTGTGTGTAAATGATTTGACCCGCGAGGAGGTGGGGGCGAGCATGGCGCATGTGTGTGTATGTATGTATGTATGTATGTGTAACCTGGCGGCCCCCACGCGCTGTCGCTGTACTAATAGGCGGGTAACTTCAAGGCCATGGAGCGATTGGGCGATCCCGTCATGAAGCCCTTTCTGCAGGTATGACATGCGCAAGCGTGCGTGTGTATGTGTGTACATGTGTGATAACCGCCTGTATTGTGCTAGGCGGGTCGGGGTGGGTCGGGGTGGGGACGGTGAGGGCCCTCGCCCCCTCCTCCTCCCGGTCCTCCTGCGTTATGGCCTTGAGCACCAACGGTACGCGTGGTGAGGTCATTGGTGAACTTGCTTGCCTAGAACCCTGCCTACCTGCCTACCTGCTTACCTGCTTACCTACCTGCCTGCCGAGCTGTGTCCTCTCAATGGGCAGCGATGGCAAGGAGCGATGGCACGGCCGCTTGCCTTTCCGTTATTGCCTGAATGATGTTGCATGATGTTGCATGACAATACGTTTCAAACCCACAGCCAGCAGCTCATCTTGTCAAATATGTTATTGTCCACTGACCCCTCCCGTCACCCCTCCCCCGTCCCCCGCCGACCCCCTTGTAGGACGTCGTTCAATTCGGTCCAATGATGCGCACCATGGCCGCTCAGATTCTAACCGACCCGGCCTCCATCCCCAGCCTCATACGCCACGTGGGCCCTGCGCCGCTTCTGGAGTGGCTGAGTCACATGGCCAACCTGGCTGCCTACACCGCCCTTCACGGCGCGGCTTCGATGGCGGACCTGCGTACGGCGGTGTCAGGGGCCGCAGTCCTGACGCCGCGTGAAAGGTTCGCCCTGAATCGGCTACTAGACGCGTGGGAGTACGGCAGCGGTATGGATTATAAGCTCTAGCGCGCGCGTACGTAAGTCTGGTATGTTGGCACCTTGTGTTTCTGTAGGGACTTAGGGTTTGAATCGTTCGTTCCCGTACTTCTGCCGTACTGTATATTGGTTGTCTCAGGATCGAAAGAGCGCTTACATGCAGAGCATATCTGTTGTGCTATCGTTGTCGGCTATTATCTGGATAGAAGGCGCCCAGCTACGCGAGCTTGAAGGGATAACCTGCATATCGGCTGGGCTCTGATTCGGCAGATTTTGGATTCGGTCGTGCTAAACATGAAGAAACGGGGGCCTCGGAGGCTGTTTGCATCCTTCTTGCAGTCTCCGGAGCGGCTGGCGTGTGATGAGTTGTTGAACATCCGGCAGTGGGCAGCTCGTATAGGCAGATGGAAGAGGGGTGATGCTTTTGATCGGATTGCGAGTGGACGGTGTGATAGTGGGATATGGAGGCGGGTATTCGTTTGCAAAGATGTGCAGATGAGTACATAGGCCGGCCTGGGCCGGCGCGATGGCATGTAGTGTATGTGGCGCTTGGCTTTGCTGAAATGTTTGCTCAAAGGGGGCCAACGGAAGTGCGCTTGCCACCTGCCCTTTGCTGTCAGTGCGCGCTGTCATGGTATATGCTCTATATGCTCTTGCAAAGCAGGAGTGCTGGATGATGCTTTATGGATGTCGGCTGTGCTGGTGATCAATATTGAGGCTTCTCGAGGACGGTTGTGTCAGTTCGGTGAGTTCCTAGGGCTTTTTTCCTGTTTGTGATTGCACGGTGCAGGTCCGGTATATTGTCGATCTCTTAGGGTACGCTGTCGTATGGGGTTGCTTGGTTGGCAGATATCGCGCCGGATGCTGTGAAGCGCAGACAGGTTCTTCTCCTCGGAACACAGCTTTTGCAAAACCCTGTTATCATAAACCCGAAACCCCATTATCATGAAACGGTCTTCCTGCCCCTGCGGTGTAAGATGTTAAGCTTTCTGCCTCCGTGCAGCTTCAGCACGACAAAAAAGGGGCTACCGTCCGACCGTAAAAAGTACGGTAATGACACAGCAGCTAGAGGTTGACGAACCAACCCAAGTCCCTCCAAGCTCTATAAGCAGGTATACTGCTTATCCCTGTGAAATCTATACAAATGACCTCAGACGAGCTTGTTGCCGGTGACATCGCAATTGCAGAACCTTCTCTATCTGATGACGAAGAGGCGAGTACCAATATTCCTTTGCTTGTTGATCTCGTGCTCTTTCTTTAGATTGTTCCTAGGAGCGCTCCCGCTGTCCCGTTCAGGCTTTTACAAGGGCCACATCAGTGTCGAGCGTAAACTTCATCACCAGGTTGAGAAATTTAGGGTGCATCTTCGTTAAGAATCTTACCGGAGGACCCATTCTGGTCTATACGCGCTCGGCTCCGAAGAGGCGACTTCAGCGCGGTGGACTGCTTGCCGGCTTCAATTCAAGTGGCGGCTTTACAATTGCATTGGATATCGTCATGACTGAATTAAATAGTAACACGACCTGCAGCATGGTGGTAGACCCACCGGAGCCGGACGCTTTCTGCAATTCCGAGCGAATACCCGTGGACGGGGAAACGTACCTCAGCATCCGCCGTTACTCCAAAGGAGACTACAGCAAACCGGCAACCTGGGAATGGGACTGCTTAGATATGCTGGTGCGCCCAGGTCAGAAAATTACAGTCAAGGGTACTGCTGTGCCGCTGCAAACGTTGCTAAATCTCGGGTAGGGCTACTATGCCGGGGTATCGCACGAGAACTATTGGGTGCTGCGTCCACCCTACCTCTTACTGAAGTAAGCATGCATACACTCAAGAAATTGGGCATAATAATGCATGTACGTGGATACCGGTGCGCAAACCACCTTTCGAAATTTTGGTCTGTATGTGTGAACATCCTCATTCTGGGACCAGATGTGCATGGGGGATGACGTCTTCTTCTTCCTCCTAAAGGGGATAAAAGGGGAAATGCGCGACTGATTGTGAAGGGTATGTTAGTCCGTTGGGGAACGGATGGGTTTGGGCATCTGAAGGGCGTAGGCCCAGCGTTGTGTTGGCGGAATCGACCACGTCCTTAGGTCCGTGTCGGCGGTATCAGTGTCACCACCTGTAGCGTCCCAGGTCTCTAGGTCGCGATCAATAAGGCGGCAGGGCATCTGCGCCTAACGCGTGGTTATACGCCTCGGCTGGGACGTGAAAACGTCAGCGTCTGACGTTATGGCATTTTTGCTCAGGCACCGTGTGAGTTGCTCGCGTACTTGAAGGTGTGTGTTCCTCTTTCCCGTATATATTCTTTCGTATCCATTGAGATTGATTTTTGGCGACGTAGGGCTGGCAACTTCCTACATGGGTTCTTTATCTTCTTCGCTGGAGTCTGGATCCGTTGGCAGACCCGCCAAGGCGGTTGTGGTGGGTGTGTGGAGGAGCGCTCGCCTCGGGGCTTTTTAAAGAGTGGTTCCTTTGCGGGAACGAAGTGATGTCGATGGAGATGTCGTAAGTTGAAAGACAGCAGTGGGCACACGATAAAGCGGCCACGTAATGCAGTGTCTGATTAGGCAATGGGCGCTGGATATAACCGCTTCATGGACGGAACATGCGGCCGTGGGAATGGACGCCTTGGCTGCATGCCTTGCTTATGATACGCGGAACGTTTATTTTCTGCATTGTTTAAGGGTGCGCATTATACTTATAGCAAAATAGTGATTGATTCAGGCCCGTTACACTTAGTGAACAGGCTTTGCTGTTCAATTAATTGCTATCATTATGGTAGGGAAGAGGGGCTGCATATAATTGGAAGAGGGGCTGGATAGATCATCATCTTCCCGATGACCCTCTTATTTTCACGCGTCACTCACGGGACACCCTAGCGGCGTGTCTGGGCATGCAACGCTCTGCGTCGTGGGCGTCTGACTTTTTAAAAAGCTATAGAGATAGTAATGTTTCTCCATGCTGCTCGGAGCGCTGCTAAAGGGCTCCTGCTACCCCGTCTCGTCCGCACAATTCGTAACATGCGGCGTCCAAAGTTACTTCTTAATCTCTCATCATGACGGATAGTGGGTCCAGGTTTTGCAGCGAATGTTTTCGTGCCGGGAAATATTATAGTATTCAGTAGTGTTAGTTGTCCAAACCCGGCGAAGCGGAGGTCCCACCAGTACCCAGTGGCGGCCAGCCATCAACTAGCAGTCTCAGCATTGCCATCTATCACCAAACCCCAATTTACTTTACTTACATGTGCCTGGCTGGATGATGTTCACCAAGCGAACAGTTGCAAGAGCAGTGCAATATTCATAAAAGACGGGAGCTTGCGATACAACAGCAGCGCCGCTGCCTGTGAACGGATCCTTAGGATGAAGGGACATGTGCGCAAAACGGCTATACTTGTCGAACCCTGCGTCACCCAACTGGCCCCCGACACGGGTACATAACACATGTGTGCTAAATATCCTTGTCCGACCAGCAAGCCATGTATCAGCATACATGGCACAAACACTCTGTTTGACTGGATAACTACGTGCCTGTTCATCAGGATTGAGTTAATCATGAGTCAGTGTCACAGGGCACGCATACGAACATGTTGTCTGCTCTCAGTTCAAGAGGGACAACCGCCGGAAAACAAATCCATACATACTCCACTCTACAGCTTAAGAAGGCGTTGCCTCAGTGCTTACCTGCCTGTCCTACTCTCACTCACACACACACAAACACATAAGCTTTCCGCCACCTCGGACCAGAACGTGGGGCATCTGACCGCCGGGTGAACGTAATGAGAGGTCAGCCGTCGCACACAAGACAGCAGCAGCAACCGCAGTGCCAGCAACAGGCGCCAACAGCGCCTGAAACCCGAGTAAACAGCCGACGATAGCGCCGTGCTGCTCTGTTCCACATCCAATCGGTATAACTGCGCTGTATAACCCTTTATTTCTAATGGGGCCCGTGGGAGAGTGGGCCGGCGCTACACGCGCAACTAGCCCCGGACGCCAGGTGCCGAAAGAGCCCTCGATAATGCCTGCACAGCCTATTTGAAACCCGAGTCATCAATGGCCGGCGCTGTGATTTTAAAGGTGCGGGGACGATATGAGGCGCCACTCAAATCCGTTGCCTTAGCGGCAGCAGTCAAGTGACCGGAGGGGGGATACGTGTTCGTCCACTCTCCCTACACGGGCTGGCCCTTGTGCATGGTCTGCTTGAGCTTGGCAATGGCCTTGCCTGGGTTGAGGCCCTGCACGGAGTAGCCAACGATTGCGAGCATAATTGGTGATGTGGGTCACGCCGGATCGGGTCGGGACAAGGTACCCTTCATACCCTACATCGATGAGAAGATCCGAGACATGACACTCTGGGAAAGCAACTGGCAGACTGATGGATCACTCGGGTGAGAACATAGTGCACATTTGGGTAACACTAATGGAAAGGGCATCTCCAGCAGAGCCCCGGCGGCCAAGGCGCTCGGAGTCAGGGAAAAATTTTGAACCGTCTCTAAGCCCAGCTCTCCCAAGCCGCATTTCGTATAAATTCTTCGGAATGAGAGCTAATCTCGTACATTTCGTAATAACCCATCACCCACGCATTTCCGCGTACCTTAGGGCACACGGTGGCGCAGTTCATAATGGTCTTGCAGCGGTACAGCTTGTACGCATCATCCAGCTGGGCCATGCGCTCCGCCGTGTAGTCGTCACGGCTGTCAATGATCCACCTTTGTACCAGACGAATGGATGGATGGGTGGGTGCGTGCGTGGAGGGCAAAAGACACAAATCTAATATCCCAAGCTTGTGACTCAACCACGATCACTAATGCGGCCGTCGTGTGATAATTAAGCAAAGCTGTTAGCATGAATTTGTGGGATTGAAGCTGAGAACGAGAAGAGCCGGTGATGTCTGTCACGCCCCAGCCGCGGTGTTTCAAAAGCAGCTCCAAGCCCTAAAACCCTAAAAACCCAGACCCAGGCTCTGGAGCAACCCGCATCCACCCTGAGCCCCGGACCCCGCTGACACCCGCTGAAGTGCGAGCCTGGCCAGTCACGTTGCCACGCCGGTCAACACAGCGGTTCGCAATCATCATGGCAAAACTATCATTTTGTGAATTGGACCGCTGTCGCGTTTCAAACACCGTAGCTGCTACAACGGCTCACGGCGGTAACACCAGAGGGGGACATCAGAAGGCCCCCCCCCTCAGGTTGAGAGGGAGCCCGTGCGAGGGAGGACCCACCGCACCTGTACGCCGCCAGCAACACAGCGGGCCCCAGGTACTTGTCGCTGTTCCACCAATAGGACGGGCAGGATGTTGAGCAGCAGGCGCACAGGATGCACTCGTACATGCCGTCCAGCTTTGCGCGGCTCTCCTTCGACTGGTACCACTCCTTGCCGCTGCGGGGCGGGTACGGCAGACCAGAACGTGCGGCGTGCGACAAGACAGGGGAGGCAAGGAGGGAGGGACAGGACAAGCACGGATAAGCCATATGACAGAGCAGTAGCGAAGGTGTAGAGGGGCGTGGGACGGAGATTGGGGATGTGGGTCGCGTGCACCGCTTAACCACGGGCATGCAGCTGGGCAGGAGCAAGGGCGTTGTGGTTATAGGGCCCCGGGACTTCACCTCGGAAGTTTATCTTAATCTGGGCCCATCTGGGTCGCCCTGGGTTCCCAACTCTCAAACCCTCTGGTGTATAGGTAATTTGGTGTGATCAAGCATTCCCCCACTCAGGTGGCCCCAGCAGGTTTCTACAGTGTCGGAATAGGCAAATAGCTAGGGGCGCTTAACCCAGTTTTTAGTTCAGCCAGTTCGCAGGTTTACGCAGGTCACGACGTGGATTGATGAATGGCGGCCTGTCGCCCGGCGCACCGTAACAAGCACCGTAACATGGCCCCCATTCAGCGTGAGTCATCCTACCCAGCGAAGATGGGAGTACTTAGGCTCCCACTTCCCAGGCACTGGCAGACGAGTGTTCACGCTTGACGTGGATGCCCGGAAATAAACGAGGTAAACCCTGACAAGATGCAGGGTGGCTGTGATAGCAGCAAGCCACTGCCTCACCTTGATGCTTCTTTCTTTTGCAAGTAGGGCTTAATTGACTTGTACTGCGCGTAAAAGTTTGACATGTCCACCACTAAGTCCTTCACCACGAACATGTGCGGCAGGGGAGCGACCTTGCCCACGTGCCCCGGGTCTCGGTTGACCTTACAAAGGCACGCAAGCGTGTTGGTACCGTCGATGTTCATAGCACAAGAGCCGCAGATACCCTCCCTGCGTCACGAGTTGGCCGTTTCAACGTCAGCTCATTCTGTTGCCGCTTTTGGATGTCGGAAAACAACTGAATGCATCTATCCATGGCATTATGACATTTTACGTCTGTCTTAATCACACAAGCGCTTACCGACAAGACCGCCGCAAGGATAGGGTCTGGTCCTGTTCATCCTTAATTTTAAGGAGCACATCCAGCATCATTGGCCCGCAGTTGTTGATGTCAACCTGGTATGAAACATACTTTGGCTTTTCATCGCCGTTCGGATTCCAGCGGTAAATTTGGAATTCTTTGTAGAGCGGTGGCTTCGACAGTGGAGCCTTTGCCGCCGGTTGTTGACTCGCAGCAGTTGCAGCGGCCGCAGAGTTCAGGCTTCCGCTGGTGGTGCTGAAGAGCGCGGAGAGGATGCCCGTCTGCTGCAGCTGAGCCCCCCGGCGTGTAGCACCAAGCAACACCGGCAGCATTGTGTACAGTGTCGGGAAACAGTCTAATGTTACACCGAATATTGCCGCAGAATACCCAAAGTTGCTAAAGCAAAGTATATTTTAGAAACGAACAGACGTAATTGCGATGAGCGAGTGAGGCGACATTTCCGCCACGACAGCCGTACACGACGCCAATAACGGTCGCCTTGCATTAAAAATACATGAAACTCAGGTAATAAGGTTATTCGTACTTTGAGTTTCGGTCAGAGTTGTCAATCCGGTGGTGCAGCCGCGAGAGAATTGGGGACTGTCCGCATGCAAAACCTGAAGTTTTTGAACATCATTACGTCCCCAAGTCGTCCTAACTAATAACCGCGGTGTTCCAAGCGGCCTCACTGTAACCTCCTCTGGCTCCTCTGAAACTTCCGGAGGGAGGGAGCTATCAATGAGAAACAGTCATGGCCATAAAGGACATGCTAATAAAAATTATTAAATTAACTGCTGGAGCTAAGCGCAGAAAAGCAGCTGACAAGATGTGCGCCTTGTGAAAATATATCTGCAACATCGTCAAGTGTTGTCCGTTATGGCTGCGGCGGCATCGTGAAGATGCGTCGCGTTGGCGTAGCTGCTCGCTAATTGATGGACCGCGTGCTCGTAACCCCAACCAAGCCCTTCACACGCGCAGCAGCGCCAGAGAGCAGGGGATTTGCGTTGACCAAAGCGCTGCAGCCAAGACTTCATTAAAGAAAAACAGATGATGAAAAAGTCTGTTCCATTAAGCATACCGGAAAAGTGCGTACTAACCCACGCCTGCAACTCATCCGTTGGCCCGTGTGGCCCCCGCGTGTACTATCTTACCCAACTCGGAACACCCGTGGGAAGGGGTAAAACGATTTGGCATACCACCACCACCACCACCACCACCACCACCACCACCACCACTCGCAGCAAATCGTTCCTTTAACTCGGTCACAGGCAATCAGGGCCATGGGATCCGAAAGGTACTCTATGCAAAACAAGCAAGTCATGAATGCACAATGAATAAACGTCATACGGCATAAATGCTTTTACTCCTATTATTGTAACAGAAACGCGACATCAGAAGTATTAAACCATACGCGGACCCAACACATGCCTCCGAAGGGGTTTCGGCTGCAAAAACCGGCAGACAAAAATAACACCTGACGGAGGAGCGCAGTAAGGTTGGTTCCCGCAAAAGTCAACGTTCAATTCAACCAACGTTCCCGCTAAAGTCAATTTGCGCCGAGAGTCCTCAAGCAACCCATACATACTTCACAGTACCGGTACACACTCACAACACAACAAACAGCCTCCGCGGAACAGGATCTTGGACAGGCCCAATAATGCCAACAAGGGGCTCGCAAGCATCCGTTAGATGATAATACGGCGGCTCGCCGGGGACCCCAAACTCTGATCTTAGGTAGCATGTCTCCTTTCCATTTCCCTCCCGTAGCCGCGTGGCTTACACCTCTATAATCCAAATCCCTTCTCCCGCAGATAAGCGACATCTCCCCGCATGTCCTACTTGACGACATAAATTTGTTTTTTTCCATGATGGACATTCCCCCAAGCCCGTGGTGAAAATGTGCCAAAACAAACTCACCACAGCCGCTGCAGAAAGACCTGAATGACAGCATGGCCCTGTGTAAGGGACATTAGCGCATCGGGGGATTACCCCCTCATCACAGCGGCCCTCGGTCCCCAGATGCGCTTGCAGTGTTCTACTCGTTCGGGCCATCTAAGCTCCACAACCAGAAATTTGATGAACAGAGTGCTCATGCGCCACTGCAGGGCTGGTACCGACATCCGCACGACGTCGCACCGGGTGTGCCAAACGCGTGTTAACAACCATAAAGTTCCAGTCCAGCTTTATGATGACGACGAACCCAAGCCACGGCATGTCCGCGCAGCACAATGAATAGGTCACCTGAACCTCCCACCTCCCTCCAGCGTGTGAACCGTATATGTGTGAGACATACAGACCTACATGCCCATCCGATAGGTTGGCATGCGGTTAGTAATTTGTGTGAAGGCAGGTAGTTTGTGTGTAGGCGTCCGGACAGGATGAATCGCATCGCCCAGTGAATGCAACTTCCCCCCTCTTATAGTGGTCGACTTAAAGGGGAAATCCGGCGAGTACAGGATGGCCAACAACATCTCCCACCTCACACACACACACACGCACACATACAAGACACCGCATGTTGACACACCACCACCCTTGCCACATCCTGCTGATGCCCCCGGGACGGCGCAACAACAACAGGCTCAAAAATGTTAGCCATGCACCTTCATCGCCAAACTAAAGTTTTCCGGCATGCTCTTCATCCACAAAATAAAAAAACAAGCAAGCAAAAACCTAAAACCTAAACCTTAATCTGCATCTTCAGCAAATCCGCAGTGTAAATACATGTACGTAAAAATCTTGCTTGTGGAGAGTTAAATATATATGTGATTATATGCAACCCATCCACCGCCCGTCACTGCAACCAATGCTACTTAGCACGCGTATCACGGCGCTTTCCAGAAGCCCGCAAGTACGGCACTCCATGCCCGCCATCCCCCTCTATCGCGCGTCCACCCTTACTGGGCATATACCGGCTGCGACTACCAGATCCCTTCGCCGGCAGGCAGAAGCTGAGGACCGGGAAATATTAGCTGCGGACGATGTTCGTGTAATAATGTATAGTCGCGCTCGTGGGTCCGGTCCGCTAAGCTCAGGCCTCAACCACCACACCAAACAAACATTTTACTTGCGTACACATCCACAGCTACGTAGGGAACCCCTGCTGTGTTTCTACCGAACCGATCAAGCACGTACGACAAATGACAAAGTCCGCATGTGTACGGAGTGATGATATCGAATGGAAAGCGTCAATCCCGGGCAAGAGTGCTGAAGCGCCGGTGTGAAGGCTAGAAGTTGCCTGCAGATGTTGTTGAGTAAGATTGGTAAGGATCTGCGGTACCTAACCTACCTACCTACCTATACCTACCTACCCACAACCGGCAAGAACAGGCTTTACGTGCATGCGAACGACTTCTCCTTTTGAAAAAGAAAACTGTTCACCCTCGGAGCCCCAAGCTGCCTTTTTGCAACACGTACTACATGCGCAC
The DNA here is from genome assembly GCF_000143455.1 of Volvox carteri f. nagariensis. Taxonomy (NCBI): domain Eukaryota; kingdom Viridiplantae; phylum Chlorophyta; class Chlorophyceae; order Chlamydomonadales; family Volvocaceae; genus Volvox; species Volvox carteri. The sequence goes on along the minus strand of NW_003307545.1, from coordinate 2,656,961 downwards.
CGACACAACACCTCACAACGCCCACCCCACCCGGCCGCCCACCCATCGCCCATCACCGATCCCGGTCCTGGACAGCCAAAACGACCGAGGCCGCCAGTTCAGTTCAGTTCACGAATATTAGCTAGCGCACCTGCATCGTAATTTCCCGTTGGGAGCTAGATCTCCGCCTAAACCGCCGCCGCCACCACCAGTATATCAAAAATCCAAAAACACCGCCACTATTGGCCCGTATAGCGCCACACGCGCTGCTCCCTGCATATACACCTGCCCGTCGTGCGCGACGGCGCATCCTGCATCCTGCAGGCGCGGCGCCCTCGCGCGCGAGTCTCATAACTCTTTTTCTTTTACTTTACGGAACCACGCGGTGGCGAACGAACGAACGCCGGTCGACAATCAATCGCATGGCCTGCACATCCTAACTCCACAACACTATAATCCCCCTTCCGTATACCGATGCTGATAGTCCCGTCGGTAAGCATAACATGAATCCTCACCGAATCCCCCACCGCGCGCACAGCTCCAAAGCCCCGCTCGCGCTTGGTGTCCAAGACACTAAACACAATGGCGCCTTCCCCATTGCTGCTTCACTAGCACCAAACAGCGGTGTCGCGCGTTGCGCACGTCACCCAACTAAACGCCGCCTCTTTTTTATGATCGCCAGCTCCTCCGGTTCCAACGCTCCGTTCCCCGGTCGAAAACACCACCATAACAACAAGCGGCCCCTACGCCCTCACGTCCCGCCGACTGGCCAGTTGTCTGCTACCGTCCTGCACGCCGCGGATCTGCTGCTGAGCCTGCGTCACGCCGCAATACGCGTGCATCCCCTGCTGTTGCTGCTACTGCTACTGCTGCATCAGGCGGTCCTGCTGCTGCTGCTACTGCATCAGGCGGTCCTGCTGCTACTGCTGCTACTGCATCAGGCGGTCCTGCTGCTGCTGCTGCTCCTCCTCCATAAGATCCAGGGCGTCCTGCATAGCCCCCGGCTGACCGAGAAGTTGAACCAGCAAGTCAAACTGGGAAGCGGAGGAGACCCTGGAGCAGCCGGGACCGGCGGCACCACCCCCACCACCGCCGCCGCTACCAAAGGCCATCGCCAAAGCTCCTGATGCTGTCGTGGTTGTGGTCGTGGTGGTTGTGGTTGCCGGTAATGTGGCTCCGGAGCACAACATGGAGGTGCTCCCGTTGACCGTGGCCTCAACGCTGGCATGTGTTCCGGACAAGCCAGTAGACTGCAGCGAGACACACCGAACAGTTGGGAAGAGACAGGGAGTGAAGCGAAATCACGTGAAGTGAAGGGTTGGGAAGAGACAGGGAGTGGAGGGACACGAAGGGAAGGGAAGGGAAGAGAAGGAAGAGGCGGAACGGTGTTGTGTCATGCTGCCTTACCGGAAACGGACAAACGCGAACAGCTGCCAGTCGGCGGCACAGCTCCCCCGGCATCAGAGCCATGGCATGTACAAGGACGCGTGGGACGCGTGTAGATGACGTATGACTGCTACCGTACATACACACTCCACGCGTGCAGCAACACGGCAGTTCTTTCCCTCCCTCACAACATCCCCCCTCATCTCCCGGAGGACTTTGCTCATTCAGAGGTGGCCAACGTGGAGAGCAGACGGGGCCCCCGGAACCGCCATCTCGCCATCTCGGCCTCCGTGGAAGAGAGGGGCCGTTTTCCTTCGTTATCACGGATAATCTCTCTTATCTCTGTTCTTCTCAAGTCCGTCATGTATGTATGTATGTATGTATGTATGTATGTATGTATGTATGTATGTATGTATGTATGTATGTATGTATGTATGTATGTATGTATGTATGTATGTATGTATGTATGTAGTCCCTGTAGCACTGACCTGCTTCCGCAAGCTCAGAAACTGCTCTTGCGAAATCTCCGCCGACCAGCTGTCGGTACGTACTGGTTGGCCATTGGCGCCATCCGGGGCTGCGTTGTCGCAATGGCTGCCTCCCCCTCCCCCTCCGCCTCCCCCTCCCCCTCCGCCTCCGGCACCGCAGCCCATCATCGCAAGCTCCATGATGTTGCGGCCGCCACTGTAATCGTCACCGGTGCTGAGGTACGCCTCCACCTCCTGTGCCGGGAGTACGACAGACCGGGGCGAAACCGCCGGCAGCTGGCTGGCGCGGTTGTGGTAGTCAACGAGGTGTCTGCGGCTGCTGTTGTCCTCCTCCTGTTGCAAGAAGTCCCCAGCCAGGTCCGAGGGGGTGCCGGTGACGTCCGCGCGGACGCGCTTGGCGGCGCCTTCTTCGAGCTCCATCATCTGCATCATTCCCCCGCACCATACCACCACATAAAGATGAGGGGCACGTCTTGCTGGACTGTCCGGTGTAATCAGGGAAATCAGATCTGGTATGTATTCCCCACGCTTTTGAGCATGTGAAGGACGCTATGAAGTGGGAACCTGAACGTCTGGCGAAGATGCTGGAACGTATATGTTCCCACCACCGCAACCCTATCGTTCCCTTTGGTCGTTAGTCTCCCCTTTATCACTTGCTTTGTTGAAGTGCGAGGTAGGATGGTGCTCATAGGCGATCTGGCAGCCCTTGAGCCCTCGGCTCGTATTGGGCGGTTTGCAGGTACGGGGTACGCATCCCCACGACCACATATAACACACACACACACACACATACACACACACACACATGGAAAGGAATGGAATTGCGTGAACATCGAACCAACAGTTAAACCTCAAATCCCCGGGCTCCAGTACTGCATATCGCCGCGTGATACATTACGCAATTTACTCAATTTGGTCTAGATGAGCAACCTCCCCTCCAAGCTGCCCCCCGCTCAGGCCAGAACCCCTCGGAGCGAGCGACACTCACATCATCGGCATGGAGCGGTTGAGGCTGGATGTCATTGAGCAAGTCCTGCGTGGCGATTGGGGTTAGGACACCACCGCAATCACCACTTTCGTGCGATGTAGCGGAATATTTCGGATATTTCGGATATTTCGAATATTTCGAATATTTCGGATATTTCGAATATTTCGAATATTTCGGATATTTCGGATATTTCGGATATTTCGGATATTTCGGATATTTCGAATATTTCGAATATTTTGAATATTTCGGATAGTCCCTGCAACCTTTAGGTAAAAGGCCAATTCAAGCGAGAGACCTGCTTGCAAAATAACACAGCTTCGCCGCCAAGTCGTCCACGGGACCTTCTTCTTCTTCTTCTCCTTCTTCTTTCCCCCAACAATACCGCGACATTCACTCACTCACTCACTCACTCACTCCCAACACCCGCCCACCCACCCACCCACCCACCGAGATGTTCATGTCCATCAGTGTCGCGGAAGGTGCCCCCCGCAGCGGCAGCGAGTTCCGGGCCACCTCCGAGTCGCACAGCGACGGCACGCGGTCCAGGGTTAGCCCCGCCAGCTGACCCAGACCCCAGCCGGGGCCGGTACTGGCGGCATGCACACCGCGGGCGGATGGAGAGAAGGGGGACGACGGCCCCGATGCAACGAGGGCCCCTAGATCGCCCATACCCCCAGCAGCAGAAGCAGCAGCAGCAGCAGAAGCAGCAGCAGCGGCAGCAGGTGCTGCCGCCAGCGGCGTGCCAGGTTGCATGGCGGCCGGCGGCGGCTTCATTCCCGAAGTGACACTGGGCGTCCGGAGGGCGGTCACTCCGGCGGTGGTGCCGCCGCTGGTGGTCATGGGCATGCTGCCGTCGTCGAGGGACGAGTCCTTAGAAAGCGCCTTGGAGCGCCGGCGCGCCTCTGTGAATCGGGGCGGTGAGGTCGGGTAAGGGAGTCGCGGGGGAAGGGGTGTGTGTGTGTGTGTGTGTGTGTATGTGTGTGTAAATGAAATGGTTCCGTGAAGTGGTCGTATCCAGGTAGCCGGCAGGTGTATAGTGATGGGTGGCCGCGGAGCAGCAGCAGCAGGAGCGGGTAAGTGTGACGTCGTGTGGATGCAGGGGGTGTCCATGGTATGTATGTATGTATGTTTTTATGTTATGTTGTATGTTATGTATGTTATGTATGTTATGTATGTTATGTATGTTATGTAATGTTATGTATGTTACGTCCTTGCTGCCCGGGCTTCCTCCTCGCAGACACGCCACACCTCACGTCGGCTCCCCCTTTTACCCCTCTTACCCCGCCCCCTACCCCATCCCCCACAGACAACCAAAGCCCCCATGTCCACCGCCGCCGTAACTACTCACTCGAACCACGCTGTGATCCACCTGCTGTCGGCGAGTCAGCCGACAGAGACGACTGCAAGCCGCTGCGCTCGCCGCCGATGCCCAAGCCCAAGCCAGCCGCCCCGCCCACCACCGAGCACCCAGGGGCCATCATAACGCCTGTGGGCGCCGACACCGCCCCCCTACTCGGCCCCATGCCCACCCCCAGGTTCGCGCTCACAAACCCGGAAGCATCTGCACGGCCCATGTAAACCATCGTGCCGCCGCCCTGCGGTGACAACATCGGCGAACCCACCCCACCCGGCCCCAGGTCGCAAGGGATCCCCGGCGCAACGGCGTCGTACGCCGCCGCCAGCCCCGCCGTCATTACGACGGATCCAAAGCCGCCGACGGCGGCGGCGGCGGTGGCGGCACTGTGAGTGTACTGTGGGCTGACGAAAGGCTGTGGCTGCGGCCTGAGCAGCTGCTCAGTCCTGACAATGCCTGAGCCGAGGCCGACCAGGCCGGGAAGGACCGGATGGGGAGCTGGCAAGGAGAGCCCGCGGCTCAGCGGCAAGCTAGGTTCTTGTCCTGGCGCTAGGGATACGGACGAGACGGAGGAGCCGCCCAGAGTTTGTGGCGTCGCTGGCAGTGTGCTGCGAGGGACGACCTGCGCGATGAGGGTGATAGGGGAAGGTGTTTGAGGGCCGGCGGGGGGTGGGGGGAAGGAAAGTGCGGTCGAGGAAGAGATCGTGATGCTCGGGTCGGTGACGCAGAATGCTCATTACCCGTGGCTGCGGTTTGGAGCTTTGCCCCTCCATGCGAGTTAGGTCGATCAAGTCGCCGCTCATCACCGTTACGATGCTGGCAAGGCTGGCAACCATGTGCAAGGCCGGCAAGGCTTTTTCCCCCATCGCCGCCGCCGCCCCCTCGCCAGACATACCCCGGGAGCCTCTGCGGCATGGGGGGGCCTCCGGCCCACAGCACGCAGCATGCACAGCACGCCACGGCTACCGCAACGATGGCAAGGGTGATCCCGGTCTCATAATAGAGTGCGCCTATGCGGCTGCAAAGACCGGAGCGCCTGATGGCCATCTGAGCTGCAGCCGCAGCCGCACCCGCACCCGGGGGGGATACACGACCCACACACGACCATGAACGGACCCACCTTGAACGGCCGGGAGATAAGGTGCGGCATGTCGTACGCAAACCACCGTCCCGGTTGCCTAGCATCTCGCCGCAGCAGCTGCACCAGCAAACACAGTTCCCCATTGGAATGTAAAGCGTCACTGGAGTCCTGCATGACCTCGCTTCCATTGCCCAGGGCCCCGCCACCGCCACCGCCGCCGCCGCCGCCACTGGCGCGGGTGGCGCCCTGCCCTGCCAGCATGTCCCTAAGCCGCCGTGTGGCCTGCAGCTTCCCTGCGCCCCGGCTACCTGACGACGACAGCGATTGCTGCGCAGCCGCCTGCTGGTCCAGGGCGCTGCTGCTGCCGCTGGCGGGCGTGGAGCTGGCATCGGCTTGGCCATTGTACGGATACATCAGGCAAAAATTGTTCAGATGCGCGATGCCGTTCTGCGACGGATGACGAGGTTGGCAGATGGGAAAACACAGCAGAAGGGGTGGGTGAGACACGTTGAGACGACGTGTCGGAAAGGAAAAAATGGTTTTTCTTGTAAAGAAAAAGGTGGTTTGTGTGCAATCCGCGGCAGCCGGGCCGTGGAGCATATTCGTTATGCAGGTTACCAAACCACTGTACATCACAATATATTAGACCCCACTTTAAGTGTGGTGTCGAGCGGTCGGACACGGAGCAACTAGGCCAGGAAGCGATTCAGTTCCTCTGCGAGCACCTGTCGCACCTTTTCCAGGGGGGTTGCGTAGATGCACCCATCGGGGCTTACGTCCGGGCCACAGAGGATGTTGCGCCCCTGTTCAGCAAATGAGGAGAAGCGGGACGCACACACGCTAGAGCCGTGAACCCACCACGGGAAGTGGGAGCACAAAATTTGATCTGGGTCGCGCGCGAAAACAACTGCATCTTCCCGTTAGAGACCAGGAACCATCCAAAGATTGCGGTGTCGCAAGGTGTGTGATGCATGTATATATTTTTAGGTAGTCCAGGTAGCCGGTAGGACGCGATACTGCTATATTGCGCCGACGTTTCCTAGTCATGCTTTTAGCTTTCACACAAATGAAGGAAGCGGTCATCAGATAGTGCCCCAGATGACTCTGACAGCGTCCCCACAGCCCTGTCATTCCTGAGTTCTGCCGTTCTCGTCCCACAACCCTACCTACGCCTATTGGGATAAGGGCTACTGGGCTCGGACAGGGGCCCTGGGGCTTGTGAAGCAGGGTATGAATGTATGTATGTATATATGCGGAACAGGGGGCCAGAAGTACCGCACCTGGGAGTCCACGAGCCGCGGCTGCTGCAGCAGGGGCTGATCCATGAAGGCCAGGACCTGGTCCGCGGGAACTACTACTGCCTAAGAGCAGCAGCAGCAGCAGCAGCAGCAGCAGCAAGGGGAAAATTGGAGACGGGCAGGCGCGCACAGCAGCAGCAGCAGCCCACGCGTTGACTAGAGTATAAAGAAGATGGAGAGAGAGACGGATATTACGCCTATCCGTTAAAGCAGGACGGTGTGGCAGAGGTGTCAAAATCGGGACTCAAGCTGTCAGGACCGCGTACCTTGACTGCAAACGAGGTTGCCCCCGGAGCAAATTGCGCGCGCTGACATTCTCGACTGAGTCCGCTTTCAGGGTCGCGCCTGTACCTGACCAGCACCACGATGATGGGAGCGCCGCACGTGGATTCGACTGCGCTGCCCTGTACTTGGAACCTGTGGGAAAGGCAGAGTCAAACCATGCAGGTAAGTTAAAATAGATAGGTAGGTCCAGTAAATTATTTGTTTGAGTTTTCGAACTGGATCGCTGTAAGTGCTACTAATTTACGTGCATAGCGTGCTCATAGCAGAGCTGCTCCCGTAACCCTGTCCGATGGCATGGTGACGAAGGTTACTCAGGAGAGGATAACTGTACTCAGGGCAACCAGACAGGATGCTTAGACATGTTACATGTGTTGAGATTGTTTGCGTCGAGATTTGCAGCGAAAAATTGGAGGGCCCAGCCCATCGCCCACCTGTCAATTTGTCCAGGGTCGCAGCATTGTGAAGCTGGTGACCTGTAAAGTCAAGAAACATGGCGACTTATTTCCTGGCCGTGGAATTAAGGGCTGCATTGCGTAGCGTCAGGTGGGTTGACTTTGTAAGTCGGCTGCACCCGGCCACGGTAGGGGACTTAATCAGGAACCACCTGCCTGCATTTATGGAAGAACCTCAATCTATACTGAAAGCCTGAAACGTTCCTAGTTGCTTTTGTGTTGGGCATATTTAGCGTTGCCCGAGGACACGGGGTAGGTTTTCCGATTGCATCCAGTAGTAATCATACTGATAACAAGGGTACTGTTTCTATGCGTATGTGTTTGTGTGCCTCTGCACGCAGGCTTGTACGAGGCCCCTGGTCGATCCGGTCGCTGGAACATCCTCAACCCTGCTGAAGTTGAGTCGTAGTCGGCACGCAGATGAGGCTGGACGAAATGTTTCATGCATAATCCCGTTTTGTTTTTATTCCATGCAACATGTTGCATGCCACATGTTGCATCTTGAGCCGAATCGCTGTCCCGTCCAGCAACATGATATCACCTTCAATTTTCAGAGTTTTTAATCACCGATCTGAATACTTGCCATTAGCTTTTAAACGAATGCATTTAGGTGCTCTCGCACTGTGGTTTCCGTATGACTTAGTGATACATACCCCACTTTTTTCGCATCCGTGCACAATTGGAAATTGATACGCAGTTCATGTCGCTATACTTTAATATGTGTACTGTAATAATACACACATCGTCTGACCTGCAAGACGCGGACGAAACAGACGCGCGGGAGGCAGGATGCAGGACGGCATTATTGGCAGTTTTCCAGGAGCCTTTCCTCTCTCCGGCGCATATACAGTGGCCCTAGCCGCAGGGAGCGCATGAAGCTATCCTGCAAGCATCATCGCGCCTCTCGTGCAAGTTGCCCCTTACGTTGATCCTGCGCTCTCCTGCACGCGAGGGCGCTCAATGCCAGGACTCGCGGTTACTCAAATCCTGATACTTTACACAAGCCTTTGCAACAGTGTTGCTATGATGTTTCCAGGAAATGCAAAACGAGGCGATTACGGATCACAGCCGTGCGCGGAAGAAGGTTGCAGTTCAAACTTTAAACATAACCAAAGACCGCAACGAAGGGCTAGCGCTGCAGGACAATTATGATAAAGGCTCCCTGACTGTTTTTAGATATCCCTAAAGACGGGAAGCTCATCACCCGCAACGGGGAAGCTCATCCCCATCCTCATCAGCTCTGCAAAAGCCTGCCATGGGCCAACAAGTGACATAGGCCCCAGACAACTTTTGGGATGGGAAGGTAGGAGTGAGAGGGGCCCCTCCCCTTTGACGCACACTTTCATGGGACCACGTTTTGACGCAGGCAATGTTTTTTCCTAACACTTAGGGAGGAACTCTTTTTGAAGCAGTCCAGGTGGAGACACCCAGCCATCACCCATTAGCGCTAAACAAACAGCTGAATCAATAACCGCAAATCTTGTCCCTGCTCGCCTGCTAGCTACACAACCGGATCAGACGCACCTGCTCTCTCTCCCTCTCCCCATGCTTGTCGCCACTCCACAGCGATCCCCACGCGGCGCCTCTAAGCCCCCACTCACCCGCGGCATCACCCGCGGCCCGGCCACCCCTCTCCCTGTGGGCACCCGGCCCCCCCTCTTCCCCCTGGCCGGCTGATCGCCAGCAACAAAGAAGGCTAGTCCCGGCCAAGGCCCCAACCTCTCAGACACCTTGCTCGCTAGCACTCCGCCTTGCCCGCCAACCTACCAAACCAGCATAGCATCGGCCCATTTATACAATGTTGCCTGAGGTTTAGAACTCCCCTGTAACCTGGGCGAGGCTACCTCACCCACCATCATCATCCTCAAATGAAAACCCTAAAACCCTAAAACCCAAGCCACCACTCAAGAAGGAGAAGAATTAAACGCTCCGATATCCGCTCCGAAGGCCCGAAAAGCCCCCATCGCCAATCCTAGCAGGAGGAGGTCGTCATTCAGTCCATGAGAAATTGTTTACTCAGTAAAGTCCTTCTTTCTATCCCCAATGCAGTCGTCGACCCCAGGTGGATGGAAATGATGGATGAGGCAGGGTCCGCTGTCGAGGCCGCGGAATCAGTCGTCCAGCGCACACAGCGCCGCCACTCCCAACATCACCCAGAAGTCGGAGTGTGTGTCGGTCGGGATGGCGAGGTTTAGGTAGATCACAAAGTTGGTCGACTGGCCGGTGGTACTCAGACCACCTGCCCGCACGCTCGTCTTGTACAGCGGACAGGCGTAGACGTGGCTGGCGGCCGCAGCCGCCGCCGCCGCTGGCGTGAAGGCTGCGCCGCCGGCGACGGAGGTACGGAGGTCGCCGAAGGTGCTGTGGCTTGGGATGGCGCTAAGACTGTCGCCGCGACCGCCGGTGCTGCCCATGCTGCTCGGCAGTACACCGCTGACTCGGCTGGTTGTACTACGCGCAGGGGCGCCGCCGCCACCACCGCTGGTGCTGCCGCCACCGCCGCCGCCGCTAAGGCTACCACCACCGCTGGTGCTGCCGCCGCCACCCAGGCTGCCGGCACCTGCGCTGCGGCGACCGAGGCCAAAGCCAGCAGCGCTGGCGGCGCCTGGGAGCGCAGCCGTCGCACTAGCAGTAGCACCAGCCGACATATCGAGTGTAGCTGAGGCGGCGGACGGCGGTGGCAGGGGGGCCTCTGGGCGGCCCACTTCCGGGCCGGATTCCACTTCTGCTGTGGGCTTGGGTAGCATGTGGATGGCGGGGAGGCTGCTGAACATGTCGCCGGGACGAGCTGCGGCCAGGGTGCCTGCGGTTTGGGGGCGGGTGTGGGTGCGGGTGTGGGAGTTAGTGGGGGTATGTTGGCGTGGGTAACGGGGAAGGAATCAGGAGCGATTTCCGTTGTATACATACATACATATGACTATGCAATCATACATACATACGCACATGAGGGGTATGCAGATACCGCCGTACTGCACCGAACGGCAACTCCAACAGGACCCAGCAGAGGCCCCCATCAGCATACAGCTCTTACCGCCTCGCTCGTCCCATCTCGCGCCTTCTAGGAACAGGCCGTACACATACACGCCATCCCCCTCCGCAGGCCGGCCGCGCTCCTTCCCCTTCTCGCCGCCGTCCTGTTCGCCTCCATCGCTACGAGCCGCTGCCACGTTATCATTATTGACGCCAGTGCCGCCGCCGCCGCCGCCGCCGCTGCTAATGCTACATCTGTCACTGGTGCCGTTGACGGCGCCGCGGCCGCTGCTGACAGGGTTAATGCCGCCGCCGGCGGCCACCGCCGCTGCCACCGCCGCGGCAACCCCCCGGGCTGCCACTGCCACTTTATCCATCAGCTTCTGGTCTTCCTCCGGCGGCAACACACGGAAGTCAAAGACCAGGTGGTCAATCGGCACGCGTGTACGACGAGCGTGGTTTTGGAGCACTGCCGTAATGAAGCCCTGTGGAAAGAACAGCCCTGGCAGCCAGAAGGCCGGCGGCTGCCCCCTCGAGAGCCAGGTCTGCAGGGCCTCCACGCGGCGACGGAAGTCCGCTACCCAGGCGGCTAGGGGCTTGGTGGAGGGGTAGGACACTCGCCGCCAGGCGG
>NW_003307545.1:2644806-2645999 GCF_000143455.1 Volvox carteri f. nagariensis | reverse complement strand
AACACAGGTGACATTTTGTTGGTTGCCCGTGCTGGAAGTCATCCACAGGTTACATTACCCGTAATCACAAGGTCTTGACCCGTAATCCCCCAAGCCGTAATGCACAGCACCCGTAAAATTTCACGGGCTTAATTGCGACGAAGACGTGTTATGTGTGTGTGTGTGTGTTACATGGTTGGGGGTGCGTGACCCCATACCTGTAAGATTACCCATACGAGCCGAGGGCCCAAGGGTAATACTACAACGCCTAAAAGCCACGGAGGAAAGGAAAACACCGCACATCAGCCCAGACTAGCGTCTAAAGGGGGTAATTGAGTTTCGGTGAGCCCACATACGTTCCAATTTCCTCGCCAGACGTGCGGGTTCCCATTGCATGGCCTCCAACATGCTCTGTTGATGATCGAATCCTTCTTCAGCACGAATATCATTATAGGCTGGGCATTCCAATAACAGGGGTTCACATCCTCAATTCGGCTATTAGTACCACAACAGTGGCAAAACCGCTGCCCCCTGGGGACGTGGTAGTTGCCCCTTCATGCTCTGTTTGGCTCCAAAGCCCAGCAACATAAACGAAACTGCATTACCTTACTATATGCTAAACGAGGAATGAAAACCTTAGCATGTGTTGGCCACATGACGGCTGCGGCTCCCGAAAAGGGCAGCCCCATCCAGTGCTTATACTTCGCCACTGTGATCCATCTTCGTATTTGCTGAGCGCGTCTGCCTGCTGCTGCTGTTCCCGGCTGCGTGGGTACCACACCACTGAAATGTCTGTGTCCGTATCCGCGCAGAGGCGATGGATCTCCGCCACTATGGGCAGGCAAGCGGCGTTGCCTTTCATCCCAACCATGCAGAATTCCGCCGGTTGGCTGTCCGTCTGGTATTGCACTGTCCGGCCGTACAACAGGTTCGGTGCCTGCTCTCGCAACCAGTGCAAGCTGTACAGCAGCGCCCGCAGTTCTCTTTCTGTGCTGCTAAAGTCATTCCGCTGCAGCCGCTGGGTTTCCTGAGCTTTGAAGGGCACAAGCATGCGGCTGTTGGCGCCCAGTTCTTCTCCAGGTAAGAAGGCTGCGAAGGCCCTGTCTGAGGCGTCCCCGACTAGTTCCGTCGTCAGTCGTAGGGCTGGTCCTTTCCGCCAGGTGGCTGTCCCGTTGCGCCTGCCCAGCAGCTCCATAAACAAGCCTGCCTGGTGT
>NW_003307545.1:2642365-2644752 GCF_000143455.1 Volvox carteri f. nagariensis | reverse complement strand
CTGAAGTGTACTGAAGACCCATTTCGTTCACTCTATACCTCCCTTACCTCCCTTATCCTGGATAGGACTTCTAGCACTGCAGCAATACACCCTACCCTCTATGAGCTGACCCCCTCACGAGCTGACCCCCTCACGAGCTGACCCCCTCACGAGCTGACCCCCTCACGAGCTGACCCCCCACCTCCAACTCGGCGCTCATTACGGCCAGGCCCCGTAATGCGCGAACCAGCTCGTCCAGGCTCTTGAACAGCACGCTACGCAACGCATTCGCCCGCTGCATCTCCTGCGCCAACACCACACCGAGGCTGTTGTCGTGGCCCGACGGCAAGGGAGCAAACGGGTTGGCGGCACCGGGCGCAGCGGCCTCCCGTACAAGCGGCGGCGGCAGCAGGTCCGCAATCTCCGCCGCCATGTCGGCGGCGACGTCGTCCGGCGACGTCAACGTCGATGTCGACAATTCCCCGGCGACGGGGCCGGCAACGACGACAGGTAATCCAGAGCTGCGCGAGGAACCGGAAGTACGGCGGCGCCAGCCGGTGCTGCTCCCCGCCACCGCGCATGCTGTACCCACGTTGGTGGTGGTGGTCTCCGTGGTATATCTCTTGCCACGATCTCGTCCATCGGCCGCGCCGGAGTTGTCGTACAGCTGCGCTGCGCCAAAGCCGCACGGGTTAGCTGGGGTGCTGTTACCGGGTATGCCGCCGCCACCGCCGCCACCGCCGACAACGTCGAGTGTCAGGTTGCTGAAGGTTGGCGAGGGCGAGTGGGTGGTCGGGAGAGACGCCTTCTCCCGAGGCGTGCCGGCACCGCCGCCGCCGCCGTTGTTGCTGGTCGTCGCTGAGCCGCTGCTAGTAGTGGCGGGCTGGGCGACCACTCGCGGCTGGATGGAGAGGATTGTGTCGAGGAGCTTGCGGGTTTCCTGCAAGGTCAAAGTAAGGGAAGCGAGGTTAATGACTATACGGCAATCGGTACGGCAGAACGCAAGCACGGCAGAAGGACAGATTACGACGAGGACGCTCTTTGGCCTCTAAGTGAAGGTAGTGAAAAAGTTATAACTGGTCGTGGTGAAGGTTTTTCAGAGCGTACCGTGCCCGTTGGGAGCGACCTATGTGCGCTACGATAGCCGCATGGCTGCTGTAACGTTTTCCTGGCATCGGATTCATAATCGTTTTAATCAAATTGTAAAAATATTTTCCCGAAATAAACAAATCTGGCCGGACTGGAATAACGTTTTTACTTTAACTAGGAGAAACCTGCCTGAAGTAGCGTAGCTAGAGCTAATTTATTAAGCTTATCCCTCTTAAGTTAAAAACATCTTTTTAGGTGTTTTGGACATATTTAGTTTAGGGAACGATTTACGGAACGATTTCATCGGGGACAAACTTGAAATTCTGCTGTAAGCTTTGTAAGCTGATTACTGACGCCATTTCTCTCCTTTCCGAACGTCCATAGCTACTATTATTACTACTACTCCTACTCAAAGCCGTTTCCACGTATTTGTGCAGGCATTGCCTGGACAGGACCTCACGGCCACGTCCACTGATTGCTTGGAGTTGTTGTATTGCCGTTTACGTTCCCTCATCAATCCGCACATCGCATAAACATAATGCACGCTGCACGCTGTGTCGTCCTGTGACCGTTTGGGCGGCATTCGTCCATTCATTTCGTCCTTCTGCCCACCTTCGCCGACTCTTCGCCTACTCCCACTATTTACTTTGTTGTACACGTTACAAGTTACAAGTTACAAGTTCCGCACAAGTGCGGGGATGTCCGTAAAAGCCTTAGGGGGGGTCATGGACGGTAAATCGTTTTTAGTGCGGTTACGTGGTGGACCATCATCGTCCTACTATGTTGTATGTGTGTATTTGTAAGTATGTATGTATGACGTGGATTACACTGTGGGCTAAAACGACGGCCTACGACGGCCGGCACTAAGCACCGTCCCCCACCGGGGGGTAGCGCACCAGCTAAACGGGCTGTAGGTCCGCTGGTCACCTAACAAAAACCTGTTATCGCACCCGAGGAGTTCTTACAACGGGCGAAAGAAATGTATGTATATTGGGGGGACCGTTCCCCATCCTCCTTCCATCGTCGTGCCCCTCTTGCCACTTGCCGCTTGGCGTCCTGAGAACCTTCCCTTCGGAGGGGGGGAGTTCTCTCCACATCCCCCCACTGCGCACTGGGCACCGGAGGAACCTTCCCTTCCCTTCCCTTCCCTTCTGCCTCGGTTGCTTTGGTACGTGTGGCGATATCTGTGACGTGGCATGTACTACCGTACAGCCGCACCTCTTTTAACACATCTAATCCTGAATCTGGGTCCTTGGGTGATGCCTTGCGATGGCACACACACCCTACCTAGCCATCATCAACCCGCCCCCCTACCCCCC
>NW_003307545.1:2641343-2642314 GCF_000143455.1 Volvox carteri f. nagariensis | reverse complement strand
AACAGACTCGCCTTCTTGGGATCAGCTGGCACTTGGACAGGCTGAGGGTGAAGCCTAGGGCCGCCAGCAGCCGTACCACCGCCCCACACTCGTACTGTGCCGCGGCCTTCGACCCCGCGGCACCCATCTGGTCGTCTATCAGGAAAGACATGCGGACCCCTAGCTGCCGTAAAGGCTGGAAAACCTCGAGCTTCATGCTTGTGTACAAGTGGCAGGCCGGCGCCAGGCCGAACGGCAGGTGTGGCCAAAAAAGCGTCTGCCCCCGCCACCGCATAGCCAGATATGTGTGCTCCTGTTCGTGGAGTGATAGCTGCCAGTACCCGCTCTTGTGGTCCGTGGTGTACAGCCAATCTTCCGGTAGGAGGTAGCTAGGTACATCTGCCAGTCGTTCGTACTTCACAGGCCGGTACTTCAAGAAACAGTTAATATACATCGGATTAATACAGAGGCGCAGCTTGCCGTCTTTTTCCACTACCCGCAAGCCATTGATAACCGTGGGGGGGGGCGCGTCTGCTGGCCATTTCCGTATCACCCCTCGGTCAAGGGCCTTTCTCAATTCGGCTGTAACAAACTCACTGTGCTGAGTCGCGCTGCGATGGTTAGGAAACTGCACGGCTCGCGGCCGGTCACCCGCCATGATAAAGTCTAGGTCACAATCCGGCACCGCGACCCGCAGCATTTCCCGCACTATAGCTAGCTTGCGTCCCCGCTCCGGGGCTAGTTCTTGCCCTGGGTAGTCGCACGGCACCCACTCCAGCTGAATTCCGCCCTGCAGGTATCCCAGCCACCATTTCTGTTTGTCCGTGAGGGGCTGGCCTTCGTTAGCTGCCTGAAAGAACACTCGCCACACTGCAACATGTAGACGTATCCTTCCTGGTTGGAAGTCTTCAGGATCTGGGAGCAAACAGACGACCTCTTCGAGAAACTCCTGTCATCCCGCAGATCTACCGCGTCCTGTTGCCCCAGCCGCT
>NW_003307545.1:2633773-2641064 GCF_000143455.1 Volvox carteri f. nagariensis | reverse complement strand
CCCTACCCCCCTACCCACCTGCATTTGCACCGGATCTCCGCATTGGCGTGAAGTCCGAACACCTCGGGGGAGTCAGAGCTCGGTAGCGACTTAATGTACGACATGTATAACGAGTGATCGCCGTCAGGCGGCGGCGGGTATGCAAGCTCCACGCCGGCAGGGCCACCGCCGCCGCCGCCGGAGACGTCGCCGCTGCCGCTGCGGCCAGCGGGGCCGCCGCCCTTCATGGGTTTGAAAGCGCTCCACCCCATGCCCTCTCGGAGCACTGAGGGGTTGTAGAACTGCCTAAGCAAGCAACCCAGTGTTCGTCGGTCGATCTCGTCCGTCACCCGGCCGCCGTACACAATGTCGCCAGTGATGTACTGCAACGCGTCCCACGGCACGGCAGGCGCTGCGGTGTTGTACGATAGGGACCAGATCGAGCTGGCGTCACCGCCGCTGACAGCTAACTGACTGCGCGGCGGGCCCAGGCCGCCTCCCAGGACGGCGCGGAAGCCGCCGGCGCTGCCGCCGGGTACGGCAGCTGCGGCGGCGGCGGCGGGTGCTTCCAGCAGGAACATCTGCAGCGTGCGGACGGCGACGGAGAGGTCCCCATCGCTGAACTCGTACCGAACGTTCCAGCCCAATGGTCCGAAGCGGCGCCGCTCCTGCAACAACATAACCCCCGGGGGGCATGTGCGCATGTGTGTGTATGTGTTTGCGTGTGTAGGAAGGAGACTGCTGGATACAGAGGTCGTAAACACTGAAACACACACACATACACACACACATACATACACACACACACTCTCTCTGGGGCCCGGATCATCCCCTTAAGAGAGGCCAAACCGGGCGGGGCCAGGTTGCATTTCTCAGAAAAGACCAGAGGGCAGGGGCCCAAGCCTACCTAAAACACACACGCCAGGGGCCTCCAGGACACTCCCTCCTTCCCTTCCACCTGCCCCGCCATTAGGATCTTCACGCCCTCCTGCCTGACCGCGTTCCAAAAACACCTCCACAAAACACAAATTCTCAAACCTTCCAAACCCCTTCCTCCCCTCTTCCAGCCACCTAAAACAAAACAACACCCACAAAAACCCTAAAACCCTAAAAGCCCTAGACATACTTACATACTTACTTACACGACCCCCAGAACGCACCTGCAGCACCGCATGGCACATGGCGCACGAGAACAGCAGCTTCCGCCACTGGGACGACACCGCAGCCGCACGAGACAGCCCCACCCCGGGACCCAACGGCCCCAAGAGACCCGCCGGCGGTCTCGTACTGCCACCCACACCGCCATGGAAGGCCGGCAGCGACGGCGAGCCAGCCACGCCCCCCAGCGACCCTACACGATCCTCCACACCCGCCGCCGCCGCCGCCGCCGCCGCAACAGCAGCAGCAGCAGGGGTTTGTATGGGCGAGATCAGCGAGATCCCAGGCGCCGGTGACCCGAGAGCAGAAGAGGATGTGTTCGCAGTCGTGGCTCCGGCGATGGTGGTGGTGGCAGTGGAGGGCACCTGCGGAGGGGTGGAGAGGTGGCTGGTGCCCGGCCGTGTGGCAAAGGCGCCTGCGCTGCCTCCCGATGTCGGGCTGCCTCCCACTCCCACTCCCATGCCCACTCCGCCGCTGCTCCCGGGGAGCACGTCCAGCATGGCGGGGGGCATCTCGCTGTATATGCGCAGCAGATGTGCCCGGATGCCTGTGCCCGGAGTGGGGGGGGGAGGCCGAGGGGGGCCCCGGGGTGTGCGTGTCTAGGTAGGGGTGGGGAGAGAGGTGCAGGGGTGCAGATATAGGGGTGCAGGTGCAGGTCGATGGCAGAGGAGCGAAAGAGAGGACACACACACACACACAAACATCCATCGCCATATGTCCCATCGCCATCCTCTCCTCCTCCGCCGCCGCCACCGCAGCCGCCGCCGCCGCCGCTTCCCGCCCTCCCTGGGAAGATCTGAGTGAGAGATTGCCGTCATGAGCTCATTCCGATGGTGACACCTCAAAAGGTGCCCAGAACCCACCCGCGGGAGAGAAGAAACTTTGAGGAGCCGCCGGAGAGGCTAACTAAAGAGAGCATCTAGAGAGAAAAAGACCAGGAGGAAAAAGCCCTATGCACATACATACATACATACATACATACGTGCACGGAACATTGCCCCCGGGAGATCCCGGGATCGAGACTTGTCAGGGTCGTAAATCCTTCCGATGATGGAAGGTATTGCGTCCCTAGTTGATGGACGGTGGTGACCTGGGATAAAGTTGACTCGCGAGCCGACCAGGAATGGAGTTGGGCCGCCGTCGATCCGGCAGATTCCATTGGATGCCGGTGGTGGGTGCGGAACCCGAGCGATCCACTGAGAAGTTGACTAGGGTGACTGGATGAGGGTGCCCCGAAATACCGGGAAAGGCAGGGTTTCGCCAGGTAGCGGCCGCAGGGTGAAGATATGGGCCCCTGTCCCACACATACATACGTGCACACACCTACACACCTTTAGGCGGCTCCAGGGTGGCCTTGACACCGCTCTGCAACACCGCCACGGGGAAGGAGCGACTCGGCATCGACGTCAGCCACAGACGGAACTCCGGATGGACGTCGTACACAGGGGCCACCGGCGGCGGCGACGCCGGCGCCTCGGTGACCCCGGCAGCGGCGGCGGCAGCGGCGGCTCCGCCGCCGCTGGCCGTGCGCGTGCCAAACGTCGGCGCGTACCCCGTGCCCGTGCCCGTGCCGTGGCCGTGTCCAGTGCTGCGCACACCGCTGGCGGTTACGCCGCTGCCGGTTATGGTTGTGGTGGCGGTTCTGGGGGACCTGTCGCCCATCCCCGTAAAGGTTGGGGAGGACAGGGCAGCTCCTACAGCAACCCCACCGCCTACCGCTACACCCGCACCGGCACCCGCACCGGCAGCCGCACCCGGAGATGTCATACGGAAGGCAGCTAGCCGCGTGCTGAACTGCTGCTGCTGTAAATACCTAGCCTGTCGATTATGAGAGGGGAGGTTGGAGGTGGGAGATGGGAGGTGGGCGGTTGGAGGTGGGGTAAGTATCGCCCGTACCTAAGGAAGGTAGTATATTATGATATTTCTTATTTCATAATGTCGGGATGAAGAAGATAAGCTCCTGTTGCGCCAACGAATCCAGGATTATTTATCCTGCATTATACATATTATCCCGCCGCCCTAAGAAACCAACTAATGGAACCAACTGTTGGTTTGGGTGTGTGTCTGACCGGGAGTCGTGGCTTTCATAGCCGGGGGTAATGTAATGTGATGTGATGTAACGTAACCCCATGCATACACCGCATACGGAGCAGCGGATCTAATCACTCTACTCAATTGGTCTTTCCCCTCCCCTCCCCTCCCCTCCCCTCCCCTCCCTGCCGTCAATTACCTGCAAGTCCTCACACAGTCTCTCCAGTCGGGGCATCCAGCTGGCGGCCAGGTGGCAGTTCTGAAGACACAACCAGTCACCGCACTTCATGGCGGCCTTGATGGGGGAAGCCCCGGGTGGGGGGGAGAGAGGCGGGAGGCGTGAGAAAGGGGTAATGTTGGGTAATTGTGGGATGTAGGTAGGTAGGTATGTGTGTGCGTGCGCGCACGCGCACGCGCACGCGCGCATGTGTGTGTGTGTGTGTGTGTCAAGTTGGATGCGGATGGATCCGGGAGGAAGAGTGAAACCCCTTGCTATTTCCCGTCCACATACCCCCTTTTCCCCCCCCTCTCCTCCCCCCCCGGAATGTCGCTCAAACGGCCCCACAGGTCCCTGCACGCTCCTACACAAGTACAGACATACGCACATACATCCCTCACCTACCTGCAGCGCCGCCTCCGCCCGCGGCCCCTGGCCCTGTCCCAAACTGATCATGTGCAGCCTCTGACCCATGGGTCGCCCCATGTTCCCCGCGAACCGCGTGATGGCGGCACTGGGGTCTGCGCCCTGGGAGAGAATGAATATGATGGGGGTGGCGGGGGTGGAGTCCGCGAACAGCTCCGGGAGGGAGGTGGGCGGGGGGTCCGCGAACTGGGGGCCCATCGTGAGGACCACATACCTGTGTGGTGGGGGGGAGAAGAGGGAGGGGAGGGGTTTGGTAGTTGGTAGTTGGTGGTGGGCCTCCTAGCCATCCTTCAGCAAAACACCACAGACACACATACAGACACGTCGCTGTCCAGCACCCGGTAGTTGAGCTGTGTCCGTCTGCCGTTCCGGTACCGTACACGGTGTTATTATTCTCCGGTGTACCCCTCGGCATCCCCCCATCCATCGACATTTCCCCCTCATCCATCGCCGCGGCATCAAGCAGGTTCCGAAAATCATTAAAACACACACATGCGCACACACATTACACACAGACACACACAGACACACACAGACACACACATACAAACAGTGCACATAAGTCTCCGCTCAGGCGCCTCCGACCCCCCCAGTCCGGCAGTCTGGCAGCTCAGGTCACGTCCTCGGAGACCTCCGGCCTCCCCTCCCCTCCCCTCCGCAACAAAGCAGCTCTCAATCCCCCCTTCCCCCTCCTCCTCCTCCCCCCCTCCATGTCACCCGGTGGGCGTACACCCGTACATACACATATACTCATATACACATATACACATATACTCATATACACATATACACATATACTCATATACACATATACTCATACGCATACGCACCTCCTGATGCCGCTCAACAGCCGGCCCTCGCACAGCACCCGTATCAAGAGAAGCATCTGAAACAACGTAAGTTGACCTCCTCCTCCTCCTCCTCCTGCCGCTGCAAAGCGCGTCGCCGACACCGGCGTCGACCGCACCCCCACCACCGGACTCGCCACCACCTGGTCCGCAGCTCCGCCAGCCGCTGAAGGAGCAGCCGCCGCCGCCGCCGCCGCCGGCTCCTCAGCCCGGCCGCTGACGGCAACTTCACGAGGGCTGTTGATAGCTGTGACGGCGGCCGCTGCAGGGGGGAACAAGTGTGAGATGTCCGCCCCGAGGTACGACTCCGGGGAGGGTGACTCGGCAAAGGCCTGCCAGGCCCCAGGAAGCGCCGCCACCGCCGCCGTCAGCCCGGCAAATGCCGACGGCACCGCTGCCTCCAGCGCCCACAGCCCCTCCCACACACCGGGACCAGCCCAGGCACCCAGAGACGGCGGCCGGCGCGGCGTGTGGAGCTGGCCGCCTTGGGTTGGTGTGTGTGGCGGGGGAGCCTTCGTGGCGCCGGAACCTGCGTTGTGATGAAACTGCTGTTGCTGCTGCTGCTGGTTGTGTTGTTGTTGTTGTTGTTGTTGCGGGGTGATGGACTGTGTGCTGTGGTGGTGGTGAGGATGGTGCGAGCGGTGGTGGTGGTGGTGCTGCTGCTGCTGCTGCTGGTGAAGGGGCAGCGTTCCGTTGCCGGTTGCGATGGCGGTGGCGGTGGCGGCGGCGGCGGCGGTGGCGGCGGCGGCGAGGCTGGTTGGAAGGGAGGCGGCTGATGCGGAGGCGGCTGCTGTGTGCCCTCTTCGCAGCAGGAGGCTCCACTCGGGTGGGGATATGGCGCCCGAATGGCGGCCAATGGCGGTGGCTATGAGGAAGGAGTACAGCAGCTTGTGACTGTCGAAGAGGCCCCTGTATGTACATACATACGTACATACATGCATAAGCGCATGCGCACATACGGGTCGGGCCTCGGGGAATGGTAGGGCGGACTTTAACGCAATCCTACATACATACAGAGGCCGTTGGTCGGCTAGATCTGGTTGGATGCTGGTGGTGAGTTGCTGAACCCAACGAATACATTCTGAAGTCGGATGGGGTGAACGGATTAGGGTGCCCCTCTCGCAGGGGAGAGCAGGGACTGCCTCGGGAAAGGGGGCCGCTGGTGAAGCTTAACCAACCTGTAACGACATACATACATACATACAGACAGACAGACATAAAAACAAAACAGACGTACGTACGTACCTGCACACCATGCGATATACATACTCGGTGGTATGGTCCATCAGGTTCCGGAGCCGTACCCCCAAATCGTCCGCACGCGCTGCCGTATCTAAGCAATGTCGGAACATGCGAGTGAAGGCAGCCAAGGACGTCTGGTACATGGGGTCAATCAGCGCCAGTTCGGCCGTCACGAAGTAGAGCAATGACCCGCGGGTCGGTACGGGTCGATACACCTCCCGGGCCTCGTTGATGGCTCGTTCGGTGGCCTCAGCCTCCGCCACCCGGGTCTGAATGATGCCTGGAGAGGTGGTGGCGGTGGAGACGGCGGGAGGGGAAAGGGAGTCTGAAAGGGGAAAAAGCAGTCTGGAGCTGCTCTGGAGCCTCCTGTGTGTGCTGCTGTGTGTGTGTGCTGCTGTGTCTAATCAATGCACTAGCGACCCGTGTGTATTAGATTATATACATTACTTCCCGCCTCACCGCTGGTCTGTTTGGCGTCGTTCAGTGTGGCGATGAGCTGTTCGTCATCCAGCAGCGAGGTGGGCTCCGCCTCCTTGAGCAGCGCCAGAATGCGGTCCTCCAGCTCGGACAGCTGCCGCTTGTCGGAGGACAGACTCACCTACAGGGGCCGGGAGGGGAAGGGGGGGAGAGGGAAGGGGGGGCTGGGAGGGGGAGGGAGAGGGAAGGGGGGGCTGGGAGGGGGAGGGAGGGTGCTTGGCGCGCTTGTGGCTTGTAGGCTGCTGTTACCCTCCATAGCAATAGAAATGGCAATGGCTATGATAGAAAGCACCACCAGACACGCGCAAATGCACATAAATCCATTCTGCCGTCGTTATCATCGTCACAAATTCGGCAGTCTCTAACACGTCAGTCAGTAGTTCATTGAACAAATATACATACACACACACATGCACACGCGCACGCACACACATGCACACGCGCACGCACTCACGTGTACCCCGCGACTCTTCCCCCCCCCCCGGGGCCATTTTCTCACCACCAGGCGGTCCTTGGCCTCCTCCAAATCGGGCCGCTCCTGCCGTACGACATCCCCCAGCAGCTGATCCTCAAGTCCCTGTCATCAGTCAGAACATACACAACACACGCATACATGCATACATACATACGTATATGCACATAGGTACAATTCTGCATGTGACTTCCATCTTCGAGCCGCTCAGTTGTTCATTTCAACACACATATGTTCATAGGCAGGCAGGCAGGCAGGCAGGCAGGCAGGCAGGCAGGCAGGCAGGCAGGCAGGCAGGCAGGCAGGCAGGCAGGCAGGCAGGCAGGCAGGCAGGCAGGCAGGCAGGCAGGCAGGCAGGCAGGCAGGCAGGCAGGCAGGCAGGCAGGCAGGGACCAGAACCAGAAAGAAAAGGAAAGGAAGCTCCTGGAACCACCCGCAACC
>NW_003307545.1:2632770-2633723 GCF_000143455.1 Volvox carteri f. nagariensis | reverse complement strand
CCTTAAGCCACAGACTGCTCTAGGATAGAGCCCCCCCACCCTACCCCCTAGCCCCTACCTACCCTTAACCTCACCTTGCATGTAGGTTGCCTTGGTGAGCAGCGGCTCCAGCACCGGATCTAGGGGACCTTCTCCGATGTCCTCCAGCAGCAGCGGCTGGCCCAGGCGGACACAGTGCTCCAACACCGCCAGAGGAACACCACCGCTGGCGGAGGCGCCGCCGCTGCCGCTGCCGCCGCCGCCGCCGCCGCCGGCGGCCACGGAGGCGGAGCTGCCTCCGGCGGCTCCGCCGCTGCCACCGCCACCGCCACCGCCGCCTCCGGCGACCGCCGCTTTGTCCGGCGATGCCGCAGCGCTGACGGCTGTGGAGCCTGCAATGCCGGGCGCCCCTGCTCCTGCTCCTGCTGCTGCTGCTGCTGCTGCGGCGGCGGCGGCTGTGGCGTGTGCGTCGGACATCCTCACGACCCGGATGTGGTTTCTGAGCTCCATGGCCTTGATCCAGCGACATGCCTGATCCTGCGGGTTGAGAGAGGAGACGTGGCAGTGGCAGTGGCAGTGGCAGTGGCAGTGGCAGTGGCAGTGGCAGTGGCAGTGGCAGTGGCAGTGGCAGTGGCAGTGGCAGTGGCAGTGGCAGTGGCAGTGGCAGTGGCAGTGGCAGTGGCAGTGGCAGTGGCAGTGGCAGTGGCAGTGGCAGTGGCAGTGGCAGTGGCAGTGGCAGTGGCAGTGGCAGTGGCAGTGGCAGTGGCAGTGGCAGTGGCAGTGGCAGTGGCAGTGGCAGTGGCAGTGGCAGTGGCAGTGGCAGTGGCAGTGGCAGTGGCAGTGGCAGTGGCAGTGGCAGTGGCAGTGGCAGTGGCAGTGGCAGTGGCAGTGGCAGTGGCAGTGGCAGTGGCAGTGGCAGTGGCAGTGGCAGTGGCAGTGGCAGTGGCAGTGGCAGTGGCAGTGGCAGTGGCAGT
>NW_003307545.1:2631524-2632697 GCF_000143455.1 Volvox carteri f. nagariensis | reverse complement strand
TGGGTCGGATGCTGGTGAGGAAGAGGTCCTAGCCGCTGGCGCTGGGGAGGAGTCCAGCTCGGAGGACCCGGGCAAATATAGCGAAGCTAGCAGCAGCAGCAGTGGCAGTGGCAGCAGCGACAGTGGTGGAAGTGAGCAGTAACATGGCAGCAGTGATGAGCGCTTGGGGGTGCACACACCAGGTCGGCCCCAGGCAGGATGGGACATACCAATCCCAATAGGTGCCGGTACATGTCATGCATCGGGGGTTTCATCCGTAGGAGTAGGCACGAACTCTGCAAGTGGTGGTGAGACTCCTTGGCGAGCACTTGCTGTATGGGGGGTGACATGAACGCTGTTTTCGAGGACGATGGTTGAGATGAATGCATCAGGCTGTCAGGCTGGCTGGTTGGCGTTGTGAGTCCAAAGCGCCTTGGTCCACAAGCACACTGAGACTTAGGCTACTTTGACAAGGGGTGTGCGTCCATTTTGAGGCTTGCCGCAAGTATTCACCAATCGTTAATTTAACATGCAGTAAGTGTCACATCGCAGAGTAATATCTGCCTGTGTAACCCGTGATAACAGGGTCTTCACCCGTAATTGTACGTGTAATTGGTTACATGCCCCGTAATTTACCTGCAGCACCGTGTAATATTCACCCGTAATCACTGGGTCTTCACCCGTAATTTTGCGTGTAATTGGTTACATGCGCCCGTAATTCACCTGCAGTACCGCGTAATATTCACCCATAATCACTGGGTCTTCACCCGTAAGTTTGCGTGTAATTGGTTACATGCGCCCGTAATTCACCTCCAGCACCGCGTAAAATCCACCCGTAATCACTGGGTCTTCACCCGTAAGTTTGCGTGTAATTGGTTACATGCGCCCGTAATTCACCTCCAGCACCGCGTAAAATCCACCCGTAATCACTGGGTCTTCACCCGTAATTTTGCGTGTAATTGGTTACATGCGCCCGTAATTCACCTCCAGCACCGCGTAAAATCCACCCGTAATCACTGGGTCTTCACCCGTAAGTTTGCGTGTAATTGGTTACATGCGCCCGTAATTAACCTCCAGCACCGCGTAAAATCCACCCGTAATCACTGGGTCTTCACCCGTAAATGTTCACCTGTATCCTTGTGCTCAAATTACGGGACCCGTAACGTGTTACGGACCCGTAATTTCTGTCAAATT
>NW_003307545.1:2629847-2631474 GCF_000143455.1 Volvox carteri f. nagariensis | reverse complement strand
CAGTGGCAGTGGCAGTGGCAGTGGCAGTGGCAGTGGCAGTGGCAGTGGCAGTGGCAGTGGCAGTGGCAGTGGCAGTGGCAGTGGCAGTGGCAGTGGCAGTGGCAGTGGCAGTGGCAGTGGCAGTGGCAGTGGCAGTGGCAGTGGCAGTGGCAGTGGCAGTGGCAGTGGCAGTGGCAGTGGCAGTGGCAGTGGCAGTGGCAGTGGCAGTGGCAGTGGCAGTGGCAGTGGCAGTGGCAGTGGCAGTGGCAGTGGCAGTGGCAGTGGCAGTGGCAGTGGCAGTGGCAGTGGCAGTGGCAGTGGCAGTGGCAGTGGCAGTGGCAGTGGCAGTGGCAGTGGCAGTGGC
Source organism: Volvox carteri f. nagariensis (assembly GCF_000143455.1). Classification (NCBI taxonomy): domain Eukaryota; kingdom Viridiplantae; phylum Chlorophyta; class Chlorophyceae; order Chlamydomonadales; family Volvocaceae; genus Volvox; species Volvox carteri. The sequence continues at coordinate 2,631,131 of NW_003307545.1, read as the reverse complement.
AGTGGCAGTGGCAGTGGCAGTGGCAGTGGCAGTGGCAGTGGCGGCTGCTGCTAAAAACACAACGGCATACGTTATACCCCTGCTGCAGTGTTTTCCATTTCCCCTCCCTCCCCCCCTTCCTCTCAACCCCCTCAACCCCCAAAGACCCTCCTCGAACCTGCGGGTCGATACAGAGCGGCCAGCGGCTCCCCCTGGTGACCAGCACACCGTTGTCAACAGATAAGCTGTCGGTGGGAAGGCCCTGAGCGAGTGTGTGAGGGGCGTGTGAGGGGTGTGTGAGGCGGGAACAAGACGAACCGCAGACGATTAATGCTCGTACTCCAAGAGATTGACGGAGGGGAGCGAGGGGGGGAGCGAGGGAGTGCTGGAGGGTGCAGGAGGAGACAGGTGTGCAGGGTGGTGAGAGCGGTAGGTGTGAATTGCGTTTGAGTGGAGCAGCAACCTCCCCGCCAAGTAACATACAGATATACGTACATACATACATACATCTCCACACACGGAGAGGGAAGCAGGTACGAAGGGACAGGTGATTAAGTGTAGGAAGCCTCCTAGCCCTGCACACGCCAGTCTCTGACTCCCAAAGCCGTACTGCAAACTTCGAACCCACACCTAACGAACACCTAACTAACTCTAAACTAAACCCCAACTAACCCTCACGCGATCGCACCCCAGCCAACCTGCATGCCCCATTCCCTGATCTCCACTGCAGATACCAACGTGGCGGCCAAGCTGAAGGTTTCGGAGCCGGGGCCCACTACCACTGACCCATGGGTCGAAGATGAGGAGCAACCTCCCCCTCCCCCTCCCCCTCCCGCTACCCCTTCCGCAGTGTTGGAGGGCCCAATGGCCGACGACACGGGGGCGGGTGAGGCGGGGGGGATGCTGATGGGGATAGAGGCGGCGCGGCAGCTAGCCACCCAGGTACGAACCAGCTGCTCGCGATACGGACCTGCGGTACGACACGGTACGGTATGACGTTGCGTGGCACGGAACGAGGGTATGAGTAGTGGAAGCAAGGCAGGTGAAAAGGTACGAGTGCGAGTGAGAATGGCATATGACCCGGGGGCGCAGAACAAAATGATGTTAACATCCCTCCCCCGTATGAAGCCTCTAAATGAATCCGGTGTGTGTGTGTATGTATGTGTGTGTATGTAGAGAAGAAGCCTAGAAAGAAGAGACGTGCTGCCTGTATGTTACGTATAGCAGCGAGGGGCATTTCTCTTACATGGTCACCCATAACCCTCCCCCCACCCCGTCTCCATGCCCTCACCTTTCCCCCTCACT
>NW_003307545.1:2628612-2629425 GCF_000143455.1 Volvox carteri f. nagariensis | reverse complement strand
GGATGGGGGAATACGGGATGGGGGAAGTGTGTGTGTATGTGGGGGGAAGATAAAGACCCAACTGGTTAGCGCTCGTGGGCTTCCCCCTCCCCCTCGCCCACCTCCCGTTCACACGAAAGCATACACACACGCTCCAGCCCCTCTGCCAAAGCGCCCCCGCCACGTTCACATACATAACAAAAAAAGGAACAAAGAAACAAATATACATACATACAAACGCACCTGTTGTTGCAGGCTGTGAAGCTCCTCTTGGGTGGCCTGTGTTGGGTTGGGGCGGGGGCCGGGGGGGCATGAAACGGGGGGGAAGGGGGAGGGGGAGGGAGTCAGGAGAGCACAACTCTGGTAATTATACATATATATACATGTATATATATATGTGTGTGTGGAGAGAGAGAGAGAGAGAGAGAGAGAGAGAGAGAGAGAGAGAGAGAGAGAGAGAGAGACGATGGCAGAGGAGCAGAGGACGAGGCAGCCGCAGCCGCAGCCGCAGGAGGAGGAGTAAACGGCAGGAGACAGTCTCTCTCCACAAACCCCTTCCTACCACCGCCCCCCCCCCCACACACACCGTACACCCTCCAGCCAGCCTCAATGGCTGGCAGTTAGTGGCAGTTGGTGGCAGTTGGATTTGTGTCAGTTGGCAGTTGACAACCCTTTGCTTGCCTTGCATCATCATCATCATCATCATCATCATCATCATCATCATCATCATCATCATCATCATCATCATCATCATCATCATCATCACCATCATCATCATCATCATCATCATCATCATCACCATCATCATCATCATCATCATCATCATCATCGTCA
>NW_003307545.1:2625618-2628532 GCF_000143455.1 Volvox carteri f. nagariensis | reverse complement strand
CCTGCAGTGCCGCCACCTTGCCCTCCAGCTCCGCCAGCTGTTGCTGCTTGGCCGCCAGGGCCCCGTTCAGGGCACCCAGACGCTCCTGAGCGGTGGCCAGGGCGGCACGCTTGGGCTCCACGACACGAATAACCCTGCCGTACGTGTCCATGGCACGAACCCACAGACACAGCGACTGGGCCGCCCTGGACTGCTTCGCCACCTGTCGCCGCCGGGGTTGGGGTGGGAGAGAGAGTTGGGGGGAAGGGGGGATTGCGGGAGGGGGGGGGTTGCGGTGTGAGTGTAATGTGTGTGTGTGTGAGTGTATATTTGTTACATATATTGCCGGGCCTGACGACGCTGGCCAGGGGGGGCTGCTGCCCAGCTGCTCCAACGAACAAGACCGCCGAAGCTACTCTTTCCCCCCCTAAGGGAAAGCGGAGGGGCGTGGGGGGGACCGCTGTCCCCTCTCCTGTTCGACACACACAGAGCCTGAACCGCCAGATACCTTGCAGGGGTTCTTACACACAGCGGTACAGGTGTATAGGTATAGGGAGGAGCAAGGAAAGGCCCACCGCCTCAAACGCTGTGCCACCAGACAGCAGCCAGCCAGCAGGCAGCAGTGTGTGAGTATGTATGTGTGTGTATGTGTATGTATGTGAGGCGGGGGAGGGGGACTGAGCGGGAGGGGGGGGAAGTCCGTGACACTGAAAAGTGATGGAAGCGGTGGAGAAATTGCTGTTCGTCTGTATGTCTGTATGCTTATGTGTGTATTTCTCTGGCACAGACCTGGTCAGGTGTGAAGGTGGGGTCGTCAATGACACGCTTGAGGTTGCGTACGACCTTGTCCGGGATGTTATCCCTGTCGTACTCCATCAGTCGCTTAATGAAGGTGGTCTCACCCAGCAGCCGCTTCGCAGTCTCCCAATCGGGTTTCTCCTGCGACACACATACATACAGATATACATACATACATACATACATACATACATACATACATACATACATACATACATACATACATACATACATACATACATACATACATACATACATACATACATACATACATACATACATACATACATACATACATACATACATACATACATACATACATACATACATACATACATACATACATACATACATACACAAAGAGGGATTCCCCCTCTTCCCCCCTCTCCCCCCCCCATACCCATACACACCCATACACACACGTGCCCACCTGCAGCAGTATGCACACGCCCTCCATGGTGGTCTGCACCAGCGGAGGGGGCTTGGTGAAGGTCTTGATCTCGATGATGTCGGTCTTGTTGAGCGCGGACAGGGAGTGCTCGGCGGCCTCAAGCTGGGGCAGGACCTCCTCCAGGTCGGCCTGGGCCTCGTCCTGTTGGAACAGGTGGGCCGGGGGGTGGGCCGGGGTGTGTGGGTGTGTGAGTGTGTGTGGGGTGTGTGGGGGTGTACTTGGGAACGTGTGAAGGATGGCGAGGGAGGGGTTTCACAGGGCTTGAACCTTGAAAGGATATTGTTATTTTTATAAATAATTAAATAAAAGCAGCAGTTACAATGTCCTAATGCGTACAGGCAGCAGGCTACGTGTGTGTGGGGGGGGAGGGGGAGGGGCAGTGTGCTCCGAACTCGTGAAGAGCAGGTTGCTAGATAAAAAAACGCCGAAGAAACATCCCCGAGCCCAGCCCGAGGCATGTTATGCGACACGATAATCCGTGTGTGTGTGTGTTTCCTCTTTTCCCCTTTACCTTTTTTTCCGCGGAAAGCACACGCTCTTTCAATCCGGTGTGTTTCGCAACCCCCTCCCCCCCCCCCCGCCATCCCCCCTCCTCCACATACACACAGACACATATATTACCTTCAGCGCCGCCAGCTTTGCTGCCTGTGCCTTGACATCCGCCTCCTCGCCCGCCACCGCTGCCCGTACCCTCTCCGCCTCGTACTGCTCGTACGTCACCTGCTCCAGCAACCGCTGCGTGGCAACTGTCTTGTCCGCCAGTACTGGCTGTAGCAGTCGCAGCTGAGTGCGCATGTCCTCCACTGTGCTGTTGGTGGTGGTGAGTTTCGCCACACCCGACAACAGCCGCTCGCGAGCCACGGCCGTCTCCTGCGGGCGGGGGGGCCGGGGGGGGGGCGGGCGGGCGATGAGACGAAAACAGGTTTACAGGCGTACAGGCGTATAGGCGTGTAGGCTTCTGTATGCTAATCGTATGTATGTGTCTATGACTGTGTGTGTGTGTGTGTGTGTGTGTGTGACTGTGTATGTGTGGTGTTTTAATTGAGCTGAGCCGCGGGATAACTACATTCATCGGGCGGAAGAAGAGGGGGGAAGAAGGAGTCCACAGTATGCAGCATCCCCCCTTTCGCCACTACCGCCCCCCCCCACCGTCCTTCCACCCCTTCTTAATCAATATTTTCCCCCACAGATTTTGATCCTATAAAAATTTCTGAATTTGCCGCTATAACCAGATGCATAATCCTTACTTCAGGTTTGCCTTTTGAATCTAGCCAAGAAGGTTCATAACGGTTCCATAAATGACAACCATTAAATGGTAGGTATAGCCCCTTAATTATTTTGTCCCTAGCTAGATTTCTTCTTTACCCCGACCTTCCTCCGCCCCCCCCCAATACACACTGCTCCCTCCTCCCCCCTGCCCAGCCCTCTTCTCCTCCCCCCCCGCCCCCCCCGCCCCCCCCGCCCCCCCCCGCCCCCCCAACCCAACAGCCCCCTACCCCACCTGGCGCCTAGCTGCCAACAGGGAGATGTACAAGTGGATGAGGTCGATGTAGGAGCGGGGGGTCACGTAGTACCTGCAGCAACACCAACATGTGCGATGCGTCTGTCTGTCTGTCCATCTGTCTGTCCATCTGTCTGTCTGTCTGTCTGTACAAAATCATGACGCACGCCAGCATAGCCTCTTCC
>NW_003307545.1:2623187-2625180 GCF_000143455.1 Volvox carteri f. nagariensis | reverse complement strand
CCTCCATCCCTCTCCTCCACCGCCTCTTGAGCTCCAGGTAAAATCTCCCCGCCGCCTCCACCACGGCTGTATGTATATCCACGCGGGTCTGCGCCATAGCTCGCACCATGACAGAGCCCCCGAGCTCCTGGTGCTCCAGAAAACGAGTGCTCACGGACAGAAGAGCCTCCTGTCGGGGGGGGGGGACGCGGCGTGTGTGTTTTCAGGAGCGCGTGGATGCGGGGGGTTGGAGGGGTTGGAGGGGTGGGAAAGGGCCCGGGGGAAAGGAGAGAGGGGGAGGGGTGAGTGGGGGGACGTGCGAGGAGCGTCAGCCCACGTCGTGTTGCACCTCTTAGTCGCCGCTGTCGCTTCCAAATAATGAACCCTTTTCCGGACCTCCAACCAATTCCCAACCAACTCCCAACCAACTCCCAACCAACTCCCCCAGCCCACCTTTGGCCACTCGCTGAACCAGTCAATGGTGGTGGCTGCCAGGAGGGACGGGAAGCGGCGGCACCGGTCCCTGAACGCCTCCCCGACCGGGCTAAGACACAGCACCACGTGCAGGTTGTCGCGGGCGCGGCCGATGAAGGCGCGCCACAGCGAGTCACGCGTGTCATCAAAACCCTGGAAAAGGGGTAGCACGGTGGTGGTGGTGGTGGTGGGGTGGTGTGGGGAGAGAAAAGTGTGTGGAGGGTGGCGAATTGTGAAAATTCAATCGACAAAATCAGAGGCGGAGGGGCACAATGCTGTGTGGAAGGGGGGTGGTGTGCAAAGCGCAAGGCGGAGTGAAGTGGGGGGGCCGGGGAGGGGCGGGGAGGGGCGGGAGGAGGTTATAAAGGTGGCTAGGGGAGTCAAGACGGGAAAGGGAGGTGTTATGCAACATAGAACCTTGCAGACGCCCACATATTCCCCTAACACCCTAACTCCGTACATATGTCGTACAGTACACACATCCTCCAATGCTATCATCCCTTCATGCCTTCGCGATAGCGCTTCCACCCCCACCGCACGCTCCACCACTCCCCACCCCACCCCAACCCCCCTCCCCTCCCCTCCCCACCCCACTACCCCCTCCCCTGCCTACGTATATCTCCCCTGCCTCCAACCCCCCGCCCATTCCCCACCATCCAAGTAATAGTAGCCTCCCTCCTCTTCTTCCATAATAAATATATTATATATTTTTCCATATCTTCCCCCTCCCACCTCTACCCCCCTCCCCCCCACCCCCACCTGCGCCGCCGCCCAGTGCCGCAGCTCCGCATACACCTTCTCCCTCTCCTCCAACCCGAACAGCCCGGTGATCTCCCCACTCGACAACAAATTGGACAAATCCTCCACGAACATGTCCGTCGTCAGGATGTGCTCGTCGGGAAGAAGGAAGGCCACCGGCTTGCCGTCAAGACCGGCCAGGCTGTAGTACGGCATACGCATACACATACACATACACGTACGCGTACGCGTGCACGTACATGCATGCACACGGGTGCATGGGAAGGGGGGGGTGGGGGTGAGGAGGGGAAGGGAAGGGAAGGCGGGCTTAAGGGGTGATGACAGGGGGGTTTAACCCCCTCCTCATCCTCATCCTCATCATCCTCATCGTCTGGAGGGATGAGTTAAGGGCAAGACGGAGGGACCCAGGTAGTGACCACCATTGGCAATGTTGGACACCAACTCCCCTTTCGGACCCCCTTCGCCTTTACTGGACCGGTCACCACCGTCCCAACCACTTTTGGCCTCACGTGACAGACCTCCGCCTTATACATTTTGACCCCGCTCTAGCTCAATACACACACACACGTTCCCTCCGGATAGTTTCCTCACTCTCCCCGCCCCTCCCCTCCCCTCCCTTCCTTTCCCCTGACCATTCATCCAATCCAAACCCCCAAACCACATACGTACACATAAATACATACATACACACACCGGTAGAGTTTTTTGAGGTCCTCCCGCCACTCCACCATGCCGTACACTCGACTGAGCTCCAGGGTAGACACCTGCCGTACACAGTCGT
>NW_003307545.1:2620521-2621773 GCF_000143455.1 Volvox carteri f. nagariensis | reverse complement strand
TGAGCAGCTCCATAACAGGTCCTTAAAGTAGCTCTTGTCCGTGTCGTTGACCAGCCTGTACGGCATAGGTGGGGTAGGGGTAGGTAGGTAGGTCATGTAACGGAATAAAAATGGTATATTGCATTTGGCGGGGCAGACAGACAGAAAGAGTGTACTTAGGATAACAAATCACACAAAAAAACAAATGAAACGGAAATTCTATAATTTATAAAAATGGACGTAAGGGCTCTAAACGAAAAAAACAAAACAGTGCTCGAGACCTCTCTCCCCAATCCCTTTCCCCGATCCCCTCCATCCTCAACCACATCCCCCCTTCCCCCCTCCGTCCCCCGATTTCCCCCTTCCCCTCTCCGTCCCACCTGTCATGATACACCCGCATGTGCTCATGCACCCACAACCGGACCAGAGTGACCCGCGGGTCACCCGGGCCACACTGCGCCGGCCGAATGGTCAGCATGCCCTGGAACACCTTGGAAACGTCCCTCAGGCTGAAAGTGTAGTGGCTCTTAGTGGGGGTGGGCAGCAGCTCCGAACACACGTGCGAGTAAACCTCCACAGACGCATCCACCAGCGGCCGCTGGAGCCGGGCGCGAATGTCTGCATGTATGTATGTATGTATACATGTATGTTTACATGTATGTGTTTGCGTGTGTAGGTAAGAACGTGTAAGTAAGTTCCAAGACACGTGATCTAAGCGCGAACTGGGTGGGCAAGAGGGAGGTGGACGGGAGGTGGACGGGACAAGGGAGGCGGGCTAGAAAAAAAAGCGTTCCTTTTCCATCCCGTTTAGTTCTCCTTTTTTCTTCCCCTTCTATACACACATACACACACACACATACACATACACATACACATACACATACACATACACATACACATACACATACACACACACAACCCCGGGCCCCACCCCCACCCCACCTGGTTGGAAATGAAGCTCCAGGAAGCCCCCCATCAGGACACCGAATATGGCCCGCAGCGCCACCTCACTAACAGGCGGCATGGAGATAAGAGAAAAGTGCCGTACAAAACGGGGACTCATCTCCTGAGGGGGTGGGGGTGGTGGTGGGGGTGATGACGGGGGTTTGGGGGGGGGGGAAATGCCGGGAGGTGCCACCACCAGAGGGAGGCATTCGGCCGGGGTCCGAAAAGGGTCATCAAGAGGGGGTCGGGGGGGGGGAGGTGTCACGGCAGCGGTCTGACGTGAGCCCAGGAAACGTGTGTGCCTGTGTATGTGAAGGGAGGGCGGGAA
>NW_003307545.1:2619302-2620037 GCF_000143455.1 Volvox carteri f. nagariensis | reverse complement strand
ACAGACAGACAGACAGAGAGACAGACAGACAGACAGACAGACAGACAGACGGACAGAGAGACAGACAGACAGACAGACAGACAGGGAGGTACACACAGACACGGGGAGGGAGAGGACTGTAAGCAAGGCCAGGCAAACAGCTTCAGCGACTCCAGCCATCCATCCAGTCCAGCGCAAAGGCCCCCCCCCGCCTCCCCCCCTCCATATATACACAATAAAACACACACGCCGCCGACCCCCACCTGCCTACCCCCGCCGGGGGGTCCGCACGCCGCCAGAAGAATCGTGTCCTCCACCTCCTTCCAGAACAACTTCTTCCGGTCGTACATGCCCCTGTGTGATAGTAGCAGTTGTGGGTAAATGCAGGTATCGTACACGCATCACACATACACACAGAGAGCTCCTTGACAAGGTCGGAAGCCATGAAAGGACAAGCGCAACGGTGGGAGCTCCGAGTTACAAGAGATCCTTTACCCTGTACATCACATCCCCCCTTGCCCTCCCCTCCCCTCCCCTCCGCCCAGCAACAACACAACCACGCGGGCCCCTACCCTCCCTTTCCTTCAGCTTTCATCCTGTTCCTCCCGCCCTCCCGCCTTATACAAACATAACCACACTCCTACGCGCACGCACACATATAACACCACACACACACACACACACGCGCGCGCAAACCAAGCACTATTCACACACGCACTCACACACGCACCTAAAGTCCTGGAAGTGCCGCAGCAG
>NW_003307545.1:2617509-2618652 GCF_000143455.1 Volvox carteri f. nagariensis | reverse complement strand
CCCCACCTGCTGCTGAGTGAGGATGCTGCGCACGAGGGCCGACTTCCCCGCACCCCCCGGCCCCGTCAGCAGTACGGAACGGTTAACCGCCAACAGACAGTTGAGCAGGGCGCCATAACGTGTCGTTTCCACGGTGGGCACAAGAATGTCGAAGTACGGCACTTCCTGGCGGTACTGGTACGACGGTACGGCAGCCTCCCAGGGCGTCAAAGCAAATTTCCTGCAGGGCGCCGCGTCGTAAGGTTAAAAACAATAATTTCAAATGGCCGCCTCAATTGCCGTAAGGTTAAAAGAAATTCAAAAACGGGCGGGCGTGTGGTTGGTTGGGTGAGTGGGTGGGAAGAGGAGCGGAGGGTGATCGTCTCCCTATACTGGTGGAAAAAAAGAGGAAAAACCCAACCGCCCAACCGCAACAGCATTCGGGTAATGGGGTAGGAAAGTGTAGAGGAGGGAGATGCAATGGGTTAGAGATAGATACCTGCTACAAGGTCATAGCTTTTAAAAGCGCACATGAGGCTCTATTCTTTTTGGCAAAGTTGTTTGTACTACAACTAACAACATCATCGCAACTACCAGCCATGGCAGCCGTCATGGCCTCTAACTAACTAACGGCAACGGCCTCACGCACTTGCGATAGTCAAGGTGGTAATCAAACACGGTTCCGGAGCCGCCTGGGAAGTTGGCGTAGCCCTCAAACAGCTCCTTCGCCACAGAGTCGAACTCCTCCCAGCAGGACGGGTCCAGAGCGCCGCCGACACCCCACACAGCCGCGAATGCAAAGATGTAGTTCAGCGCTACCTGGGTCTGCTCCGAAACCTCCGATGACGTCAGGTCCAGCAGCGGCTCTTTGTACGGTAGGTGCCGCGGCACCGCGGACCCGGCGGCAGCGGCGGCCGCCGCTGCCGCGGCGGCGTTCGCGGCGGCGGCGGCTGCCGCCGCCGCCGACGTCGACGACGCCCTGCCGGCTGCCGTCGGCCATAGGAGCGTGGAAATCGGGGGTGGCGGCGGCGGCGTCGCTGCCGTGGCGACGGAGGGAGAGCTGAGCTCGGACAATGGCGCCGCACCGCCGCCGCCGCCGCCGCCGTCACCATCGTGCGCGTTGGAAGTACGGTGCTCGTGGCGGTGCCGCCGCAGCGAGCCGCC
>NW_003307545.1:2615455-2617459 GCF_000143455.1 Volvox carteri f. nagariensis | reverse complement strand
GGAGCTGTGTACTCAATAGAAGCGACTGCAGCAACGCACAAGTCGACGTCACAAGCGCCACCTCACAAGTGGCCAACGCAGGACTGGCGCTGCGCCGTACGTGCGCCAGCAAAGGCTCCAAAAAGCGGTCAAACAAAGAGGACAGGTACGACACGACGCCGGGAGAGGGTCGTACACGCGCCGGCGCCGGATGCGCTGGATGCGCCGCAGCGGCGGCGCCGCCGCCGCCGTCGCCGCCGCCGCTGGACGCGACGCTGCGGATGGACGGGCTGGCGCCGATGCCGATGCCCGTACCAGTACGGCCGCCGTTGCTGTATCCGGCGCCGAATGCGCCGGTCCCTGTTATTGTCGATCCCGTTGTCCCGTGCGCGTGAGTGAATGCGAGGAAGTCGAAATGGGAGGTGGTGGAGCGGCGGCAGCTCGAGGCTGGGCTCATGTCCCCCAGGGTGAGCTCGGCCGTCAGGGCTGGCTGGCTTCCCGTGTCCGGTGGAAAGGCCGCCATCACTTCGGTGGGAAGGGCGTCCAGCCAGGAACTGCAGGACACAGGAAGGAAGGAAGGAAGGAAGGGCACAACAAGGTGGGAAATGGAGGGGACGGGAAAAGGGGCAGAAAGGCCCGCGGAAAGAGGTCTGTCTGTTAGGTTCTGACGGTTGGACGAGCAGGCGGACGATACGGCAGAGGATTCGGAACACACGGATGTCTGGCTCCCGGTGGGACGAGCAGTCGAATTAGAATCATCATCATCATGTATATGCACATGCACATACACATATGCACCGTACATATACACATACACACACGCACCGTACGTACGGCCGCCAGCCCATGTCGTCCGGAGTGACGTACACCATACCGCACCGCGACACGGTGGCGGGCGACGCCGCCGCCAGATCCGCCACCTCGAACAGCATCCGCATGGTGGCGGGGTTGAGCTTGATGCGCTCGCCGTTGGGGAGACACAACATGCAGTTGTCGTCCAGGACTGCAAAGCAAAAGGGGAAAAGTGCATCAACGATAACTTAACCTTGGTAAAAGTAAAAGGGGAAAATAGAAGCGTTCACGTGTGTGTGTTTCACACCGACAAGTGCAGTACGATGAGACGAGTGGAGGATGGCACGTGGGGTTGTTGCGAGGAGGGAAAACACACAGCGTACACATACATAAATACATCACTTCAAAATAACCAATTAGAGGTAAGATACCTAGTAAATAGATAAATAAAAAAGCTGTGCAGCAAAGACCCATAAATGATGTAACATGGGTAATGATTTCTTTACCGCCAAACCAAGAAAGCAGAAGCACGTCCGCCAAGAACGCGCCAAAAAGCTTTTCAGTGAGGATAAAGAATTTCCCACCACCCATTCGAATAAAAGGAAGGGCAAATAAACTTGCAAACACAAGCGCAATAGCTAATACGCCCATTGCTTTGTTAGGAATTGAACGAAGAATTGCATAAACCCACAGTAGGGGGTCAGAAGACTAGGCATAGCAGGTTTACACCAGTATTGTTTAAGTGGACTATATTATAGTCCACATAAACAATACAGAGATTGTCACATACATACATACATACATACATACATACATACATACATACATACATACATACATACATACATCACCCGGAAGCAGCTGTGGCTGGTCCAAGCCCCGACCGGCTGCGAGCAGGCCCCCTGGGATGTGATCGCCCTGGCAGCCCTGTCTGCCATGGAGGTAGGCAGGTGTTGTCTGCGAGCAGCCGGAAGGCGACTGGAAAGGGCGGCTAACCCCGCGACAGAACAGCCAGAGCAAGCGCAACAGATCCAGGCGCAAGGGCCCCAACAGCGGCGGATAACGGACTTCTTTCACCTGGCCAACGGAGTGAGACCGCACGAGGGGCCGCCGCTGAACGCGCCGGTACTCGAGGATCAAACGCAGGGGCCCATCGCGGGACCGGGGACGGCAACAGCAGCAGCAACAGCAGCAGCAACAGCAGCAGCAGCAGCAGCAGCAACAGCAGCAGCA
>NW_003307545.1:2596313-2597019 GCF_000143455.1 Volvox carteri f. nagariensis | reverse complement strand
CTCTCCCCCTCTTATCCCCACCCACCCCACCACCCACGCACCTTGAGGTTCTTCCCCAGCGGCACCCTCTCCCCCTCCCCGCTCATCATGGCCAGGATGTCATTGGCACGGGCGTCATCACCGAAATCAAGAGAACGAATGCCGTCAAAACACTGGTTTCGGAGGAGGGGTGTGTAGAGGGGGTAGCACAGGGGTTTTACGGGGGGGGAGGGAGGTGGCATGGGAACGTGGAAGGATGCGGTGGGTATGGTAGGAAGAAGGAAATCACGAGGGGACCAACTGGTCAACACCACCACAAGGCCTTGACATGAACACCCCGCCTTCCTGCCCTTCTTGCCCAGTCATCCACCCGCCCACGCACCCGCTGGCGACAACTTCCCGCAACCCCACGCCCAGTCCCGCGCACCTCCCCCTTCTTAGCCCTCCCTCCTCTCCCCTTCCGCCCAAGTACATATACATATACATATACATATACATATACATATACATATACATATACATATACATATACATATACATATACATATACATATACATGCACACGCACTCACCTTTTGCAGGTGTGGCTGCACCGCCTGGGGGTCCCTCGACTGAGACAGGATTTGCAGCAACTCGTCATTGGACAAGAAGTAGAAGCGGGGGAAGGCCATGCGCTTGGCCTCCAAGTAGGCCTTATGTGTGAGGTGGGTTGGGTTGGGGGTTGGGA
>NW_003307545.1:2590485-2592585 GCF_000143455.1 Volvox carteri f. nagariensis | reverse complement strand
CATAACGTTTCCTCCCTCCCCCCTTTCCAACAGTTCCCCTCTCCCCCCTCCCCCCCCTGCGGGCCCCCTCTTCCCCCTCCAAGTCCCCCCCTCCAGGGCCCCCCCTCCAGGCGCCCCCTCCAGCCCGCACTGCTACCTGTCGTTGCACGTCCAGCCACTCGTCCAAGGTGTCACCGAACAGCTTCAGCTGCTTGTCTATGCGCTCAACCTCCGAGCTGAGGGAGGGAGGGACGGCAAGGGAAATGAGAGACGAAGGGAGGGAGAGGTGTGTGTGTGTAGGGGGGGAGATCATACATTCAAAACCCTAAGAACAATCAGTTATCGACCATTTAAACTCGCGGAAAAAAAGGGATTCAGTTCTTTTGTAGTGGGGGGGAAGATTAGGGTGGTGGTGATGGTATAATAGTGGTAGTGGGGTGCTGGCGGCTGTGGTGGTGGTAGTAGGGTTAAGGGTGTAGGTATATCTGTCCTTCCTTGCGACACACTCGATATGTCAGTAGGGAGGGGGAGGGGGAGGGACATGGGAAGAAGTAGGAATTCCCCCCTTCGCCGCAACGCACACTCCCCAAAACACCTCTAGTGATAAGGCCCATCGTCAACACATCCATCCAGTGCAACCGTAAAAACCGTTTAATCCTCTAATAAACCCTAAAAACCCATAGAAGAACCACTCACCGAATTCCTGCCACATATCTGGAGGCGCTCACTGCCGCCATAACTGCCGTACTATCCTCCAGTACGGCCAGTACCTCGTCCACTCCCCCCAGCACGTACGTGTCTTTGAGGGCCTTGTACGGCCTGAGCGCCAGCTCCACATGACGCCACTTGTCGACGATCTGAGGTGGTGACCCGAGTGGGGGGGTGGATTGTAGAAGTGGTACATACAGACATACACATATTTACACATACAGACGCACAGATACAGACGCACAGATACAGACGCACAGATACAGACGCACAGATACAGACGCACACATACACATACCCGGATAGACGTACAGACGCACGGCCCCCTCACCTTATCCAACAGTGCCTCCAGGGCCGCCTCCTGGGTTGCCTCAGTCGAAATGGTGGAGATGGCCTCGCGGACAGAGAGAAGCTGGAGGGGAGGAAGGAAGGGGGAGAGGAGGGGGGAGGAGGGGTTTGGGTGGGCGAGTGCTGGAAGGAAGAGTAAAAGGTGGGTAATAGCATCCACACGGCAAATTCAGAGACAAACACATGAGATCCCCAAATACGTGTCATGTACAGCTACATAGCCAAAAAAAGTGGTGATGGCGACACCGCTTTGCTAAACACATACACCGACACCGACACATACACACACATACACATACACATACACATACACATACACATACACACATGTTCCCCCAATTCCATCCCCTACCTTCATATCCAGAAGTGCTTGCAGTGTCAGGTCCTCATTGCGCTCAATGTAGCGACCCACAGCGGCATTCACCTGCAGGGTGGGGTAGAGTGCGGTGTGTGTGAATGCGTATGTGTGTGTATGTATGTGTGTGTATGTGCAAACACGGGATCACAGTTGCCCGAACTCTTTCGGCGTTTCCCCGCACCTTCCAAACCTCCTTGGCCATTCCTCCCTCTCTTCCCGCTCGCCTGCTCGACAGTACCCCCCGCCACACCCCCAGTTCCCCCTTCCCCCCTCCCTCACCTTGACCCAGTGTCGCTCCTTGAGATGCGGGTTTCGGAGCGCCGCCACCAGCGGAACCAGATCCCGCCAGTAGTTGACCTCGGACCGGAGCCGCGGAACAATCTGGAAGGGGGTTGGGGGTTTGGGGGGGTTGGACGGACGGACGGACGGACGCGACCGGTTGCGGGTGTGAGCGGGAGGGGTACTACGTGCGTGCGCATGCGTGAGGGCTCAATGGGAAATCCAGTTCATGCTGTGGGGCCACGGAGCTTCTCCCTCTCCCTCCCTCCCTCCCTCCCTCTCTCTCTCTCTCTCTCCCTCCTTTTCTCTGTCTTTCTCGTCCTGAGTCATGGCCTGCCCTGGGGGCCCCCCTACACTCTACTCTACACTCCCCCCCACCCCCCACTCGTCCGCGGTTCGTCTTAACCCCCATTATCGCAATAGTCGTA
>NW_003307545.1:2588938-2589801 GCF_000143455.1 Volvox carteri f. nagariensis | reverse complement strand
CTGGTTTTTGACTCCGTAATTTCAACTCCCCACCTCCCCACTCCCCACTCCCCCCCCTCACCTTGTTCGGCACCAGCCCCCGCTCCATCTTGAACACCGCCCGGCTGACGGAGCCGATCTGCTCCTCCATCACCCCGGGCTGCAGCTGCTCGAAGGGGAAGTCCAGCCAGGAGGCAGTCAGCTCCGACCAGTCACGTACGACAGTCCACAGCAGGTGGCGGAGGGCCACGTCTTCGTGACAGTCCTCCAGCTCCGTGAACCTGCGAGGGAGAGGGAGCGGGAGGGAAGAGAGCGGAGAGAGCGGGAGGGAAGGGAGGTGTGAAAGCGGGAAGGGGTGGGTGAGTGGGTCTGCTGCGTGGTCCGCCAGTGTAGGGGTGGGTGGAGGTAATGTGTGTGTATGTGGTGGTTACATTGGGCTCCAGACGCGTGAAGAGTAGATAGAGCAAGCGGGCCAGCTGGCAGTGCATTGAACTGGGTGCATGTAGGTAGGAAGGTAGGTTGGTAGGTAGGTAGTTGGGCGTGTACAGGTAATGTTCGAGATCTGTGCGAGCCGTGAAGTGGTTATCGATCAGTTAGGGACGGTTGGGGTGCACAACGAACAACTTCACACGGGGGGAGTAGAACAGCAGCGAAGAAGTGGTAGAGATTGTGTGTTTGTGCGCGAATGCGTGCGAATGCGTGCGACTGTGTGCGAATTGTGCGAATGTGGGAATGTGTCTGTTTGCATGCGTATCAGAGAACTGAACCGTAGGAGGGGGGAGAGGGGGAGAAGCGACATCTGTTTTAAAGTCATGGGCGACTGCCACCGGGTTTTAGCCCCCTGGTACCAGCAGCTCACCTCATCAACACACCCAACAGCCCCC
>NW_003307545.1:2584502-2588358 GCF_000143455.1 Volvox carteri f. nagariensis | reverse complement strand
CGACAGCGTAATAAAAACAGGCGACATACATACAAACAAACAAACAAACAAACAAACATACATAAACATACAGGTCGGTCGGAAGACGGCTATGAAGGGAAGCAAGGTGACGGAATGAATCCTATATCCTGCTAAACCTCTGGCATCTTACTGCTTGTGTTTGCTTTCGTGTGAACCGTTCGAGACAACACACACTTACCTACCTACCTACCTACCTACCTACCTACAAACAAACATACAAACAAACATACAAACATACCTGCGCTGAGTTTCCTATTACACAGACACGCATAACTAACCTGCTTGTTGATTTGCTCGACCTGGGCCTTGAGCTCCGCGCCGTACAGCTCCACAAGGCGTTCCCTGTACGGCACACGCACGGCAGAGGCACGTGTCATGTCATACACAAACACGGGGGCAACTAGCATCCCTCCACGCGCCCGTGTTCGTGTGTGTACACATTGCGCTTACGCTTGCGCTTGCGCTTGCGCGTGTGTGTGTATGTGTGTACATATTTGCATGGCAGAGTAAGGCAGGGCGGGAGGCAGGGCGGGAGGCAGGGCGGGAGGTGTCCCCCGCACCCCCCTAATCCCTCCTCCGCCACCTGGGGTGGCCCACCTGGAGCTATCCGCGGCCCACATGGCATCGCGGAGGGAGGCAAAGTCCCGGGCCAGGGTGGCATATGAGGCAGCCTGGTCGGGGGAGGGGGGGGACGGGGGGGAGAGAAGGGGGGGAGGGGGGTAAGACGAACCACTGGCGAGTGGAGCAAAAGGGGAAGAGGAATAGGGGGGCGATGTGGGAAGACAATTCGGCTTAGTGCAGCGAAGGGAACCAGGCCAGACTAAAGCTCGATTGAGGAGAGGTGTAGGTGTGAAGGTGTGTGGGTTAGGATGCGCCCGCGCACGGGGTAAGTGGGGGAAGAGCACACGCTGAGTAGTCGTTAGGCGCCTGTCGACGTCTCTCCGACGGCCATATTGAGGCACCTGGGAGGGGGTCACCGCTCTCCCGCCTTGGGACGCACGTGGGACACCTTTAGCTAATCACACGCCACCCATCCTTCCACCCAACCCACATACATGCATACATACATACATACATACATACATACCTGCATCTCCGGGACTTTAATACCAAAGTCGTAGATGAGCTCGTAGTGGGCCACAACCTAGGGCGTTCCGCACACATAGGGAAGAATATTTTTTTTGATTCCAAAATGAGTTTTTTTGTTCACCACAATAAAAACCGTGCGTAACAAAAAAATTGTAATTATTCATTATCAACCAAAAACCAAAAATACACGAACAAAAAAGATCGCTAAAGATAAACAAATCGCGAATGCCGAAAAAGCTTTCCTCATCCGGGGCCCTTTCTTCTCGGTGTTCCAAAGCGCGGCAGTTCTCCGCAGCTGCTCCCACCCGCCACCGACTTCCATTTTCCTAAAAAACCCCAACACACCCCAAGACAAAGCCCAACTCCCCCCAAAGCCCCAAACCCCCATATCCCTAAATTCCCCCCCACCCCACCCCGGGGCCCCCAGCCCACCCACCAGTTCGTAGTCCTTGTCCAGACTGGCCTTCCGGGCCTCACACGCCGCCAGGTGACTGAGGTACACGGACAGCTCGTCAGCGGAACTAGGCACCTGTTGGAGACGGGGGGGAGGAGGGAGGTGGTGGTACGAGGGGTTACGCAGAGGAACAACAAGCACAACAGGAACAACGACACTTCCGTGGGTAAAGGAGGGAGCGAGGGGAGGAAAAGACAATGGATTGAGGAGAAGATTTATATATTTCCCCCTCCCCCCTTTCCCCCAGACCGCACCGTGCTAAGCCGCCTTATGGCCGAATGTACCACGCTGATGAAGCCGTTGTGCACGAAGGCCGCAAGGCGAGGCAGTAGGTCGCACAGAGCCGCCAGAGCTCGCTCCGGAGTTGGTTTCAGAGCGGCCACCAGCGAGCCCAGACGCACACGCAAAACACCCAGCTGCCTGCACAAACACCCCCCACCCCCCGGGGTGGAGGGACGTGGGCCGGAGGGACGGGGGGGCGTCCTTTACTTTGGGGAAACTGGGCGGCGGTGCCAGTGTGTGTGCCGTTGTGTGTGCTGTTCTTGGTGCAAATAGGTGCGACCGCCCCCCCACACACAAAAAAAAAGGTGTAGACGTGATATACACAATTACACAACCACATGGAAAATAATAATAAGGGTAACAAGAGAAGAAAGCAGAGGAATATGCCACAGCTTCGGCAGGTCGCTTAGTCCTGGTAGAAAGTTCTAGAAACAGAGGAGGCACAGGACAATGTTGGTGTTGGTGTTGGTGTTGGTGTGTGAGCCAGTCGTTGCCAGCCAGTTTGGGGCTGCGGGTTGCGTGGGAGGGAGTTCGCACCCCGGTCCGGCGCCCGACGGGACTCGTGTTTTCTCTCCCTTCCGTACCTGTACGGCGGTATGGCCATCACTGCATCCAGCTTGTCCCTCACCAACGTCATCTCCCGCCGGTACATGACCAGATCGTGTTGACCAGCCTCCCAGGCCAGTCGTACAGCCGTCTCGTCCACGGGACGGCAAGACAACGCAGCGTCCCTGCGTCCGTACATGCGTCGTTCGTACGCAATGTCCCATACGTCCATATGTCACGCAGGTGTGGGGGTAGAATATGCCATATTCCCTTCTAAAACACCCATACATACATACATGCAAGCAGGCAGGCAGGCATACATACATGCATGCATACACACATACATACTTGCAAACGTACGCACACACATCGATATACACACAGACATACACCAGCTCCCAGCAACGACCCACCACAACCAAACCAGCAGCAAACCCACTTGATGCCCTCAAAGGTGATCAGCAGCTCCTCAGCCTCCTCCATTAGACCACGCAGCCGGGCCTGTACGGCACCCGCCACCCTGCCGTACGACGCGCCAAGCAGGATCTCATTGAAACCATCCACGTCCACCGCCTTGCTGTCCAGGGGCAGCTCCAAGTACTCCTACATGGCGTGTGTGTGTGTGTGTGTATATGGCCCCGGGTGGTTGGATGCGTGAGCGGAGGGGTCATGGGAGGGGGAAGGAAAGGACGAGAGAGAGAGAGAGAGATTAAGAGGGGGGAGGAGGGGAAAAGGCGGAGGACAAGAGGGGCAGGCGGAAGGCGTTTTACGGCAATGCACAGTACTTAGGAAAAAGCAATGGAAAAAGGGACAGAGAGGTTGAGACTGGGGGAGAGAGAGAGAGAGAGGAAGTTAAGGGTTTAACGGAAAAGGAATGGAAGATGGGCGAAAGGGAAAGTGGTAACGGGAAGGACGGCGGAGCGGAGTCGCACCTGCAGCTTGGGGTGCGTCAGTAGCCTGGCCACCGCTTGGATCTGCGAAATCCACGAGGCCTGGATCCGGCCGAACGACTGGTAAAACTCCTGCGGCGCCGGCGCCAGCAGCAAGTCGCCGCTGTGCCCGCCGCCGGTGCCCCCGCCGACGGCGCCGCCGCCGCTGCCGCTGCGGCCGCCTGGCCCCGACGCTGCAGCAGCGGATGCTGATGCGTTGGCACTAGCGTTGCCGATGACGCTGACGCCACCGGAAATGCCGGTCACGGCAGCCGACATGCTGGAGATGGCGGCGGCAGCGCCACCGCCGCCGCCACCGCCGGTGCCGGCGCTACCGGCGGCGCTGCGGAGGTGAATCTCCAGCTGCAGGAACTGACCTCCGTCGATGCCCCACTCCTTCGGCGCCATCAGATCGTCAAAAGAGACCAGATCCAGCGCCAGGTCGCGATCTGGATCTGCGGTGGCGGCACCGCCGCCTTCAGCGGCCCCGTCGCCTTGCTGTGCCGGCGGTGGCGGCGGCGGCAGCAGAGGCGGT
>NW_003307545.1:2536960-2584430 GCF_000143455.1 Volvox carteri f. nagariensis | reverse complement strand
CTGAGCGCCTCTAACAAATCCGCGGTGGAGTCCATCAGCAGCTCGTGGAGGGCCTCGCAAATCATGTAATCCATTAGCCGTACAAACGCATGAATACGGCGCTTGTACGACCTCCGCGCGGCGCTCAGCGCGTATCCAAACTCGCCGCCGCCACCGCCGCTGCTGCCGGCCGACGTGTCGACAGTGTACGACAGCACCGATGGCGCGTAGCCGCCGCCACTACCGGCAACGGTACCGACGGCAATGCTGGTGGCGTCAGGCTCGGTTGCGACCGCTGGGGCCGATGCTCCCAAACCCGTCCAAGGCCCGGTTCCGGAGCTGCCGAACCCCGCCGCCGCCGCCGCCGGACCGCCGCCGGACCATTCGAGCCCCGCCGTCGTGCCGGCGGTGGCGGCGGCGGCGGCACCCACCTTCGTGAAGTTGCCCCCCATGAGCTGCATCTCCATTAAATGCCTGGCTGCAGCACATGCCTCCTGCGTGGTACAGGTCGCCCAGATCAGAGCTCAATGTTCTTATTATGTAATATGCTTGCCAAGGTTTGCCAAGGTTGTGATCGGCGCATCCGTGCCGCTAACCCGCTGTGCCTTCATGTACGGCTAGTGTGAGCGATTTGGCGGTTGTTGGTTCCCGCCTTTTCGCCATACACAGTATATCGCCTCGTCTGTATAAAGACGCGTGGCGCCCGCCCCCCACGGTGCCTATCTGTACGAGAAATAAAATAAAAGAACAGATTTTACACTGTGTACATACAAATATAAATATGGCAGGTGGCTGGCAGAAGTTAAGGCCTGACTTCTGCTCCCGGAGGTTCCGGGTTCAAATCCGCCTGCAGAACCCTCTGTCAGTGAGAGGTGATGAATTGGGAGGTGGTCCCCCATCTTGTGGACGGTGTAGGACGTGAATAAATCAACCTGGAACTAAGTTGATGCGCCGTTGATCCGCTAGATATGGTTGGATGCTGGTGGTGAGTTGCTGAACCCAACGAATATATTCTGAAGTCGGATGGGGTGAATGGATTAGAGTGCCCCTCTTGCAGGGGAGAGCAGGGAACTGCCTCGGGAAAGAGGGCCGCTGATGAAGCTATACCACCCTGTAACAAAATCATACATAGATAAATACACCCACCCGCACCCACTCACCCCACACACACAGAGACGCATGCAAACACATCCCGGCGGCCCCCCCTCCGCACCTGCGCCTGCTGGAGGATGTCTTGCTCCAGCTTCTCCAAGGCTTCCCTCGTCTCCTCCCTCCGCGCCTCGTGCAGAGATACCAGCTCCGGCAACGTGTAAAGGCGGTCTCGTTCTACTGCGTGAAGACGAAGCTCATGCAACTCCTGGCAAGACTGTACGACATGTACGGAAATTGCGCGAGCAAGTACGGTATGGTTTCGGATTAAAAAAAAACACGAAGAAAGAAGCATCAAATGCCCGTCTACTGCGCGCCACGGGCACACGTCGTACGGCAGGGTTTGAAAAAACACACGGCTCTTCGCGGCTATGAGTACCCACCCCTACAAATCCCACCTTCCCCCTCTCCCTCTCCTTTCCCCCTTCCAGACATACAACACCGCTTACCGCCCGTTGCTAGCCCGCTACGCCTCCATTCCCACCACCACCACCACTCGCCACCAAGATAAACCCTAAGTCACCCCCAACCCCACCCCCGCCACGCCCACCCCCACCACCCGCCACCGCCGACCCGCAGCTACCCAGCTTACCTTCCGCAGTCGCACCAGCGCCAGGCTGAACACGGGGTTCAGTGTGAACAGGCTGTTCTGCAGCACGGTCTTGGCGCTACGGGCCTTGCGGGTGCTCACGAACCGGCGCCACAGCTGCCCGACAGGGGTGGGGGAGACGGAGGAGTTGCGGGAGGAGGGAGAGAGAGAGAGACAGAGGTAGAGGCAGTTAGGTAGGTAGGTAGGTAGGTAGGTAGGTATTATATACCGATGTGGTGGGTGGGGACAATGACTGGGGCGGCACAGCAGAGGAAGCTGGTAGTGGAGTGGCGAAGGAGGGGGTGAGTGTGAGTGTGAGGGCGGTGCATAGGAAACAGCTGGGGATTCAGCCAGAGCAGCCGCTCCCCGCACCCCGCAACCCTTCGCATTCCTCGACTTGACGCGACTGATGTCACCCCGCCGCTGCCGAGGCGAGTCTTTTCCGACTGCTGGTGGGGTGCTGCCGGACCACTGCTGGTGGCCACTGCTCAGATGATGACATGCAACCACCCACCACCCCACCACCCTTCACTTCCGGACCCACGGGTCGGTGACATCCTGCGCACCGCTTCGAACTTACCAGGGGCAGTTTCGGACACTGGATTTCAGTTCGCAGTCCCCATACTTGTCCCCATTCATGTGGTGCCAAACCCTAACCCTCCCCGCTCCTCTCCCCCTTCCCTCCCCCTTCCCCTCCCCCCTCCTTTTCCCCTCCTCTCCTGTCTCTCCCCCCTCCTCTCCTGCCTCTCTCTCCTCCTCCTCTACAGCAGAATTCGGACCTCTCGGACCCACACCACCGTGACACTTCACTTCACTTCCCACTTTCTCACACGTGATTCCCACCCACCCACCCGCCCACCCACCACCACCCCCCCTCCCCCCCCCCTTCACCCCGCCACCCACTCTGAAGCTCTTCCACAGGCGGTACTGAGAGAACATTCGGAACCGCAGCAGCTGCCGGTACAGGTAGTACTCGCGCTCAAACTGCTCCAGGGTGACAAAGTCGCCCACGCCGGCCAGGAAGTGGGTCACGCCCTGCATGTGCACGAGTAGGTGTGTGTATGTAGGTCTGTGTGCGTGTGTATAATATATTATGTATATATATTACATAATATATATTTATATTACACATTATATGCATATGTGGTGGGGGGGAGGAGGGGAGGGGAGAGTCGCATACATGCATACGTACATACATACATACATATATACATACATACATGCAAGAAGGTCAAATACGCAATGGCCGACGAAAAGCCCCTCGTCCTGTTCGTTTCCTTCTATCCACCACTTCTATCCCACTCGGCAGGTTCTTCTCTCTCCCCCCTCAAATCCCTCTCTGCTACCCCCTAGCGCAACACCCCACAACACCCTGCAGCACCCCACCACGCCAGTGCCTACCTGCGCAGATACGGTGTAGTAGTCGTCCCGCGAGGCGGGTGAGCTCTTCAGCTCCGCGTGCTGGACAAGCTTCAAGTTGTACGGGTTGCGGTTAGACAGCTCGGGGCGGGCGTTGCACAGGTACACGAACTCCAGGGAGTCCCGGGGTAACGTCTTGAACTCCTGTATGTATGTGTGTATGTGTGTATGTATGTATGTATGTATATATGTATATATGTATGTATGTATGTATGTATGTATGTATGTATGTATGTATGGAGTGGGTTATACTTTTGGGCAACTGAAAAAAATCCAGGGTATGAATAAACACAGGACATCGCCAACGGCCCCACCTGATGTCTTCCCAAACCCCAAACCCACGCAACCACCCGTCTTTGCAGCATCGTCACACACACACACACAAAAGGGGGCCGCTGGTGAAGCTTAACCACCCTGTAACGACATACACACACATACAACACTAGCCCCAACTCACCCAGCCACTCACCTGGAGTACTTTTAGCCATTTCCGTACATTGGCCTGCGTCTCCGCGTCCTCAACCCATACCTGCCGCCTGTCCATACCACCACCACCACCGCCACCACCACCACCCACCGCCGTCCGCGTCATCGTTGCCACCGGACCCTGCTGCTGCTGCTGTTGTACTACAACCTGGTTATGCAGTGGCGCCGGCGGCAGCGGCGGCTGGCTGCCAGGGCCCGTTTCCCTCGTACCGGGGGACTTCGCTCCGGAACCAGTTCCAATGGCTCCCGCCGTGAGACCGGGACGTCCAGGGGCAGTAGCGGCAGTAGCGGATGAACTGCTGTGGCCGCTGAAGGATGACCGGTGTCTAACACTCCTGTGCAGCCCGGGGGGGCAGGAGGCGAGGAGGCGACAGGCCCGGAAGCGACAAAACACACACACGAGCCCTTATCAGAGCCCTTTCCAAACAGCCCTCCGCCTACTACCCACCATGCCCTCACATTTTCCCGCCTCCCCCCTGCCTCTGCCTCTGTCTCTCTCTCCCCCCCTCTATGCCACCTCAGGATCCCACATCATCCCCCCTAGAAGGCCCTCACCCCCCCCAGGGGCTGCCCTTCCCCCCTAGCAGCTTCACTCGCTCGTGGTTCGTCTTTTTGCCCCCTAGCCCGCCGTGTTGCGACTCTTGTCGCGAATCTTGCTGGACATGGCGCCCCGCAGCCCTATAGCTGCTCGCCGTGTTTGATTCCCAGCTGACCCCCGAGCTTAGCTTAGCTTCCCAGATGGATGGAGTTTTGCTGGCTGGCTGGCTGGCTGGACGCCGTTAAGAGCCACCGGGATTCCCCCACACCACCACCTGCCCTGCTGGCGGCCTGGCCTCCCTCACTTGACAAGAAGGTAAGAAAGCTTTTTTAAGTCATAATAATCCAATGACGCAATTCCAATCATGTACAAAAATAATAATTATCATTATCAGCTCTACCTCTGCAGATTAGAACCCCACACACACATAGCTCACAAGACAGAAGCTCTCAGCTACCACCACATCCACCATCACCACCACCACCACCCTTTCCTCCCAAAAGCTAAGGTGCTGCTTTGCGCATCCGCGCTTTCCCTCCTCTCTCCCACTCTGCCCGTCCGCCGTCAACCCCGCTCAACCGCCTGGCAGGTCGCCCAAGGTCTCACTCCGGGTGACGTTCAACACACACAACCCCCAAGAACACATCCCTCAACACGTGTGAGGGGAACATCCCTCCTCTTCATCCGGAGAGAAAATCGCTCGATGAAGGTGGAGCGGTTGCCCATACCGTACCGTGCCGTACCTGGGTGCGCTTGAGAAGTCGTACTTGGCTTCCAGCCCTATGGTTGTTGCTGCTGTTGCTGCTGCAGCTGCTGTTGTTGTTGCTGCTGCTGCTGTTGTCGACGGTAATGTTGCTGCGCCCGTTAAGTTTGGGTTCCCGGTAGGGCTGCCGTCCAGGCCTCCGCTGGGCGCAGTGCCTGGGGAGGGCTCTGCAGCTGCCGCCGCTGCCGTCGTGGCGGCTTCCGCTGCTGATGTGGTGGCGGGCCATGCAGCCGCTACGGGCGGCCGCGACCTTTTCGTGATTAGGGAGGAGGCGCCGTGGACGCCTGGGCCGATGCCTGCTGACGGTTTTGACATGCCATCTGGTTCGGAAGTCGGTTAGGGAGGAGGTGAGGGGGGAGGTGAGGGAGGAGGAGGACGGGGTTGGCAAGGTGGTGGGGATGATGGCCTGATGGGGAGCATGGGGAAAACCGAAACTCGAAATGACCTTAGGACTAGAGTCACGTGGTCCCGCCGTTTTAGTCCCGAGTACTCGAGGGTACGGCGCGCAGCATCCGAAGAAAAGAGGGAGAAAGAGAGAGAGGGAGCTTTTTCGCCGTGCTGACGGAAACCGCTTTATGACTGCATTTCAAATCCATGCTGAGATGGGCAGTGGCCCACCGTGCCTAGGAATAGAGCATTATGGCCATATGAAGAACCTTTTGCGTTGGCGCCCGACCGGACCGACACCCATCCATCGTCGCCCCGCAATGCGTCGC
Source organism: Volvox carteri f. nagariensis (assembly GCF_000143455.1). Taxonomy (NCBI): domain Eukaryota; kingdom Viridiplantae; phylum Chlorophyta; class Chlorophyceae; order Chlamydomonadales; family Volvocaceae; genus Volvox; species Volvox carteri. The sequence continues at coordinate 2,578,791 of NW_003307545.1, read as the reverse complement.
GAAACCCCGACTGTACTGGAGGACCCCGAGCATCTTGACACTATTCGACGTAAAATAGCAATTGGAATGTCGTGATTGCGGGTATGTGTGTGGTGGACGCCTCGCAGCTCACCTGCATTGGCAGATCGAGCGCGGGGAAGGCCCGGGCGGACACGAAGCGCTGGTGCTCCCAGACCAGGCCCCTGCCCACCGGGGCTGCCATGCTGTGGCTTTACAGCTAGGTGAGCTCGGGCACTGCTCGCGTTCTACAAGATGCAGTAAGCATGGAATGGCGCCCTTGGAGATACATCCGTAGCTACATGTGCATCTCGCAGGGTCAGCTTGAGGCCGATTCCAGACCCCTCACGCATTTACCTGTAATCCAAGGTAGAGTCCAAGCTTAAGAGACTGCTGTGGAGGGCTTTTGGCGCTACCCTCCTCTGCTTCGCCCGGCATCCGGGAAGTGAAGCCCAAGACGGGCGCAAATCACAGTACAAACTTACATAATATTTATTGTGGATAAATGGTTGTCATGCGTCTTGTCAAATTTCGCAAATGTTTGACTTAGCGAGGTTTAAAATTCCAGTACTACAGGTAAGGACTGCTCAAATACCGTTCTGGGCATTCAATGCTAAAGCAAATTCTCGAACTCAGCGCAGTCTGGGCTAAGCTGACTATATCCGTACATCCCGTACCCAGAGTATAGTGACACGTAAACGGACGACAATTCCTAATTTACTTAAGAAGTAAGCTCATTGCACTGATCTACGAATGGGGCTGAAAGGTAAGACGCCAGCCTTCGGTACCTGGCCGGTAGGGTAACCGACATAACGATCTAACGACCTAGCAACCATCGCCAGTGGGGATCGGTACCGGTAACCTTACTGCTCGGTTACCGAGTCGTTATCTTGAAATGTCGGTTACTCTCCCTCCCTCCATATACCCCTCCATACATCCAGATGTATGTATCCATGGGATCCAAGGTTGGCTTTTATAGAATCGTGTGCCGCCGCAAGCCTGGCGACAAGCTGCTATTCGATGCCTTCGGGAGTCAATTTCTCCTCGGTACTTATCGCCAGTGCCTTTATGGAGATGATTCGGATTATATCCTTGCTTGTCACAAGCAGCCGGTTACCTTACCAAACCTGTAGTCGGTAACTGGTCGCTTCGGTCAGACATCGGCAAACGCTTCGGGCACTTCGGGTCGTACCGAAAACGAAACTCCCGAAAACGAAAATAGAGTTCCCGAAGCCGACCCGCTTTTGCAGAAATAGAGGACCATCCACCAACCATCCCATACGAAAGCTCCTCTGCAGCCCGAAGGGACCCCCGACGGCCGGAGCCGGCAGTCAATGATGCGGTCACGAGCCATGACCGTGCTATGGACCCGTTCCCAAAACCAGGAATACTCCTTTTGCCGATGTCTGGACGCAGCCGCATCTGCCGTTGATTCACGGTTGACCGTTTGTTGGGAGTTGGCACATGTCCCACTTGGCACGTTGGCCACGTAGTTTACAGCTGTGCCATCTACCAGAGGACACGAGTGAAAAGGTGGAGAAGGTGGCCACAGCAGCTTGGCCGTAGTCCGTTGTGTAGAGCCAGGTTAGGGAAGTCTCTTGCAGAATCACTGGCTTACTAGAACCAGCTCCAACAAGAACCAGCTCCACACAATGAAGTGATCACAAGAAAAAGCCCGCGCACAATCACTCTCATTCTACTTCTGGGGTTTTCCCCAAATTGGAGGCCACCTGCACCTGGCCCGTTTAGGAGGCGGCCCACCACCACCCGCCTCCTCGAGAACGAAACGTCGCAATGCCATGTGCGTGATGGTTGCAGCTGCGTAGCCATAGCGCAGCTGTGCACATGGCTAATCTGCATCCACATCTGTGCACGCTGCGCAGACAGAGGAAAGCCAGCAGCGCGCAAGAGCTCCCTGTCACGTAGACGAGAAACAAGTGCGAAGGAACAAGCTAAGAGGAACTCAGCTGGCTGCATTTAATTAAAGCTGGATTTCCCGCGTTTGCAGAGCAGGCGACGACACTTGAATTACAGAGAGGATGAGGAGGTTACGAGTATCATCCACTGCTATACAATATTCGTTCAGGAAACAAGGACATGGACATGCACACAGACTCACGTGAATGCATGTGTACACGAAATGCCGTGGTGCCACACCGCAGGCACTGTTGCGGGCAGGGTGACCCAACCTAACGCACATGACAGGGAGTAGGGATTGCTTCTTGTGCGCGGGCACGAAAGAGATGGACTTCAAGCTTCTGTCTTACATTCTCATCACTGCCACCGCTACTGCTTCCGCTGCTATGCGTCTTAAGAGGAAAAATCGCATACGGAAAAACGCATAGCGAAGAGTAATATGCAAAAAGTCATGCTTCGTGTATTGTGTATTGTGTTATCGTATGTCCATGGACATGCGGACAACGGCCCACGGCAGATATCCCCCTGGGTGACCCATGGGTCAGCCAAGCCCTTCAACCAAGCAGTCTAGCCCGATAACCGTTAGCTTCAAGTTATAAGTTACAAGTGCCGCACGAGTGCGGGGGGTTTCCGTCAAAGCCTGAGGGGGGCCATGGACTATATATATTGATAGTTGAGTACACCGTACAACCGACGGTGGTTTGGGTCCTGCCAACTAGACCCCTCCTCATCCAGTCACCCGACATCCGTAGAGACAGATCAGCCATCACCACCATGCGAGACTCAGTCCATCAACTAGACCTCATCTCCACACCTCAGCAGCGTTAGTAAACCTAGACCTCCCGAACAGTGTCGGGGGTCTGACCAGGAATCGAACCCGGAACCTTCATTAGCTTCATAGCTGAGGCCAATTACGATGGTGGCTATCTCGCAGCTCTTAAATGGGTTTATTGTGTCTATTGTGCACTCGTCACTTCGTTCCACGCTCGCTTTACTCACTCGTTCACTGATGCTGATGCGGCTGTTGCACAGAAATTTCTGTGCTGCTTTCCATGTTTGCTGCTATGGCTGTTCACCACACTGACGCCTCCGTCCAACCTGCCCTACACCCACAATTTTACCGTCGTACCCCGCTCCCTTCCGTACGCTCTTCTCTCTCGAACGCTCTCTTACTTATCCGCTGCTTATCGCATAAGTACGGCACCCACAGTGCCATGCATGGCACACATGGGGACGAGGTTAGTTTCCCCCGGCCACAGGGAGTTACCACACTGCCGGAGCAATAGAACCCAGTGCTAATGACCCAGACACAAGAGCTAATGCAGCAACGCAGGAGCGCAGCGGTGCCACTAGCATAGGCTTATAAGGTCGGCGCAACCAAATTGAGGAGAGAGCGAATAAGCCTTGAGAATAGGAGGAAATTGCGAATCAGACTGAGAGCAGGAACCTTTTCACCATCACCAGCTCCGTCACCGTTTCGTTATGTGACCTCCTCGTCTCTACGTTGCGTCGTTGTCGTCGTTGCGACAGTCGCTTGGGTGGTCTTGGTCGCGAACCACGGCAACGTACGGCGGCAGTACGTGTACTGCTTGCCGGGAAAAGGCCGGTAGCGATTGGCCAGCATCCTTACGACGGAGTCATCTAGGAGCACGTGGGACCAGTCCTTGTGGTGCTCAAACTTACTCGCATTCTTGCCGTGCATATGTACAACCTGCAGCGACCACACGCACAAACACAAGCGAAAGCACACGCGCGCAGAAAAGGCGCGTCATGAACACAAGACATCAACAGAGGGCATTTGCCGGTTTCCTTAACACCCTTAGGGCCCCCTCTGACACCCCCACCCTCACATCAGCCACAGCACCAAGAAAAGAGCATCAGGACCGCCTCAACAAAAGGCTCCAATTCAGGCCCCACACATACGGAGGACAACCCCGACAACCCCGAGCCCCTTCCCCCCGACTATCATACCACTACTGCGTCGCACCATACCCGGCAGACCACGCACACACAGCCCCCCCCTTGCGCCTCACCTCCTGGAGGGCTCCGACTCCGTGCTGGGACAAGGAGCTCCCCACCACCGCCTTGGCGATAGCCGCCGCGGGGTTGAGTGCGTGGGGGCGGTGCACTACCCAGGCGTTAGGTAGCGCCTTGAACAATAGGCCGGAATGATGCAGTGACACCACATGCGCGATTTTGTCGTTGTAACAGCCCCGAAACCTCGCGTCGTACGGTACGATAGCCATCCGATCCCTGCGGCGTGCAGGAGGCACGGGCGGCCCGGAACAAGGGTAGGTAGAAATCCACATCTCAATGCAGAGCGCCCAACGGAAGCATGGACGTGCTGCACTGGCGAATGGCCAACCCAGACTCCCTCTCCCTCTTTCTCCCTCTCTTCCCCTGTGACCTGGCCCCTCTCACGCAACCCTGTTCTATACCTACCTACCTACCTACCTACCTACTTGCCTACTTACCTACCTACCTACTCACATGCATACATACATACGCACCTAGACACCAGCCCCCACGGCTCGTAGCCGATGCTGTAGTCTATGACGTAGGACCTGCGGGACATCAGCCACCTGGGATTGGGGGATTGGGCGGTGGGTGGGTGCGTACGCCGAGAGGGGGCCACGTGGGTCAACCGGCCGTGCGGATGGATGTCAAACGCGTCCATGTGGGTCAGCCAGATTGAGGTCCCAGCTATGGCAGTAGTACTGGTTTAGCAAAGGGCCCCCTAAACGCCGGTAAGGCAGTTAGTCTCTCTGTGCGCCTCTTTTGAACTCACCGTGTATAGTTTGTTGGCGAGTGGCCAAGCTGGAAATAGTGCTGCCCAAACCAGTTTAAACTTCCATTCAACCACAATTTCACAAGCTGCATCTTGGTGCCTACGATTAAGGTATTCGTGAAAACGCAAACGCAGGCAAGTTAACTAACATCAGCAGTAGCAGTAGCATCATCATTAGTAGCAGTAGCAGCAGCAGTAGCAACTACCAGCAGCAGTAACAGCCGCAGTAACAGCAACAGTAGCAGCAGCAGTAGCAGTAGCAGCAGCAGTAGTAGCAGTAACAGCAGCAGTAACAGCAGTAGTAGAAATCCGTTCTGAGTTGAGCTGTTCATAGCCCATAAGGGGTTAAATGGGTCGCTATCCATATGTCATCCAATCCTGAGCATGAGGGTGTGTAAGGTGGCGAAAGGGAGGCAGTAGTACCTGACGCAGCGGACGCCGCCACCTCATTTATTTGCTCCTGGGGGAGCTGCTTGTTGACGTCCCACGCCGGCAGCACCCAAAAGCTGTTGCTTGACATGCGGACAAGCTGATCTATGTATTTAGATTCGGAGACGAACTGGACGAGCGTGTTGCTGACGCAGAGGTCCACGTCAATCATCATGACGAGCTGCGTCTGACTGGCCAGCAGCGCAGCGTTACGGAGCGCATTGATGGGGGTAAGGTACGCAAGTGCAGAATCGCTCGTAACTTCGTACAGGAACAGGATGTGCATGTGGCACGCTTCCGTCGTCGCCTCCATCCTGTAGAACAGCTCCTGGAGAAAGGGGAAATATGGTGAGATGGAATTTGCTTATGGTGTGAGTTCTTGGATTAGTCAAGTCTACTGACATCGACCAGCGGGGTTCCGCAGGTCGCGAGATGCGACGCTTGCCTGCAGTTTTTCCTCAGCCGTTCTGACAGCCTGCTCGTTTTCGTTTGTTAAGCCGCTTTTGTTGGCTGCTTGCACCAGCGGCAGATAAACAGCAGCCACATGAGGGCCGCCCCGGTAATTGCGACACCTGCGTACCGACGCCCCCTGCCGGTTTGTTTAGTGCATTTGTTTCGCACCTTGGCGAGCTCCAAAGATTGACCCACTGTGTATCCAGCATGTCCAAGCGGTCTAACGTTGCTGTTGTGAACATTGTGACAGGGATGCTGGAGCTCTTCCGTGTCCACCATACGCGATGGAGCCGCAGCCTAGCACCGTTTGAAAGAGATGGGTTAAGGAACGCAGAGTATTCCCGTGTCACGCGAGAGAAGACTCACTGAGGCGGAATGCCGGACATAAATGATTCGAACGTAGTGGGTGTTGCGTCGTAGTACTTATTGAAACATCCATCAAGAAGGCCTGTATTCCTCGTTGATTCATCTATACTTGCAGCCCGGGCTGTCCTGTAGGTATCAAGTCTGATGGTAACTACAGTTACAGCAAAAACGAGGTACGCTCGCAGCGGATATAACATCCTACGCTTTACATGTTATATTGCACCTGTACCCAGCCAACCAAGATCACCTCCCTCAAAATGACGGTTGGTTTCCGTACTAGTGCCCGCGCAACCTTTCCATCCATGGCTTGCGCTGTCCCGAATGGCCGTAATCACCTCTAAATCCTAAAAAACATTGTTTTTTCGCATAGAAACTATGCTTGACCTTCACGATGCAGTAGTGATATCCCAATTTTTCCACCTGCCTGTCCGTCGGTCTGTCCTCGTGGCATAAGACCCACATGGCCAGCCTCAATTCAGCATTATCCCCCTGCCAAAAACTTTGATCAGCTGAGCGCCTGGGGTATCAGGATATCCCGTGCGATGGCACTTGGGATGGTCAAACTTGGACCCTGTTTAGACCGCGTCCTAGGGGAAACGCAGCGGACACATTACAGCAGCACTACTGCGGGATACAGTTTTGCTTGTTGTTGCTTACTTCAAATCTGATAAAGTAAAGATAGTAAGATAAGTACAAAAAAAGACTTCACATTTCAGTTTTTGTCCATGTCTGTGTACGCGACGTCTTGTGCAGGGCTTTGTATTTGCGGGCAAATTGTGACCAAATCCGATCCAGCGCATGGACCGCAGAGCACCTCCCAGCCAGCAGCTGGTGTGTGGATAGAGACTTCAAGCTCCAGCATGACTCCCCAACTTACCCCGAGTACGGCTGGAGCTATGCAGCTATGTGCGTTTGGAGAGGTGCGGTGTGCACATGCATGCGTACATATGTATGTATATATATGTATGTATACATACATGTTTTTTTTTTAAAAACATACATGTAAATATGTTTGTCGTAATCGAGGGGACGCTGCCCACGTCAAGCCTACCTGTTTCGTGCCCGTCTTTTCGGTAATATCGCCTACATAGAGCGTTCTTGTGTCTGCGCTTCCATATCCCTGGTGGTTCCCGTGATTTCCCGCAATTAGCCATTAGCTGCACCCTACTTCATCTACACCGCCAAACTCGCCCCTACCAGTCTTTCGATTACCGCTCTGCGTCCATGATAGTGAGGCGAAATGAGATGCAGCCAGCCGTAATGCGTTTGCGATGCACCTTGTCTGGCTGTGTGTAAGTGGAGCTGGATTTGTTGTTGCTAATCGCGATGGGTTTTCCCGTTACGCCGGCAAACTCGTGCATGTCATGGTCCTGGAGCCATCCGGCCACTTTGGGAAAATATTATAAGAGACCCCAAACCCCATCGGTGGGGTGGGGTGGGGTGGGGTTGGGGCCCCACAGCGCGGGTCCAGCGCACTCTCGCGCCTACGGGGGCAGGAGGTTTGCCAAGAAAAGTATCCATCCTGGCGCTTCTCCATTTCACTTCAAAAAAAACCCAACGGCACAAGCCCATTATCGACCATTATCGGACAGTTCAGTTGTGTGAATGTAACGCTTGGTGTGTCGGGTGGGGCTGCTTGCGGGCCCTGTGCAGAAGGCTGGACATGGACCTGGATGACCTCAAAGATCCGGTCATGACTGCCCTCGAGCCGTATGAAGCCGCGCCGTTATGGTGCCCCGCTACTGCTACTGCTACTGCTAGTGGGGGGGGGGAAGACGAACCACGAGCGAGTGACGCTGATGTAAAGGAAAAACTGCTACAGCTAGTGGGGGGAGGGAAGAGGCTCACGGCGGGGTCACCACTGGCGTTGCCGGCACCGCAGAACGCCGTACTACATGCGTCGTGATCGTCATGGCTGGGAAGAGCGCGCGAGAAGTGGCACGACCCGTTTGGGCGGAGGAACCACCGCGGTTTCCGCCGCCATCATCGCCGCCATCGGCGCCGCCGCCGCCGCTGCGGCGGCGACCTGCCCCGTCAGATGGCGGAGGGGCCGGCGGGGGTGCCGCTGCCGCCGCCCCCAGGCGGCGGGCGAGGTACGTCCTCTTCGCCTCCCGGCTCTTCAACGCGATCCACACAGTAGATTCACAAAAAGAGTTCAAAAAAAGAGGCCGAAGGACATTAACGGGGATGCGGTAGAGCAAGGAAATGCACTACTAATGCAGTACAGTATTAGTTCGGTACAGTACAGCACAATACACAGTAGACAGCGTCAAGACACGGCAACCACAACCACAACCACAACCACAAACGTGTCGCGGCCCGCACGCGCCTTCACGCTTCACCCTTGAGCAGTCTCACACCCCCCAACATAGCAAACCAGACAGACATCAGTGCCCACCTGCAGCAAGTACCATTCGAAGTGCGGCACCACCACCAGCTGCAGCCCCAGCGCCTGGAGGCACCGGTCCCGAGCTACGGTCGCCCCCAGCGCGTGATTGGGCACGTTGGCGCAGAAGTGGGAGGGGCCATCTACCTGTTGAGTCGAGTGTTGGGTTGAGTGTTGGGTTGAGTGTTGCGTTGAGTGTTGGGTTGAGTGTTGGGTTGAGTGTTGGGTTGAGTGTTGGGTTGAGTGTTGGGTTGAGTGTTGGGTTGAGTGTTGGGTTGAGTGTTGGGTTGAGTTGTGCATTCACGAGTGGGGGCGAGGGCGGGTTATGGATGTGGTGGTTTGATGAAAAGTGGGGACAGGAGGAGCGACAGGCGCGAGCTAGAACAGTGGTCGTATTGAACTGAGCCGCATTTAAAAGCTGGAGGCAGGAACTGGCAACTGGAGAAAGGCACGCCGGAGGGCTTTTTCTAATCTTTAACTCGAGCAAAAGACTTCAAAAAAAATAGTTCACAGGCGCGCGTGATCACAGGTGATGCCAAGTGGGAGGGGAAAGGCTATAAAAGACGTACCTCAACCGCAATCCGGATGACTGGGAGATGTGGGGATTGCCGTCGCCGGCCTGGAAGCACCGGGAAGTCGACCTCCGGTTGCGCTCCGTCGCCCTCAACTCCGCCCGCACGTCCACCACCACCGCCACCACCGCCACCACCACAGGCGGCCGGCGGTTTACCCGGGAGGATGACGTCGTCACCGCGTTGCTGACGCGTCGGTTGTTGTTGCCGTACCTCTTGTCGTTGTTGCCGTACACCTCCCTGTCCCTCCCATCTCCAGCCCACAGGAAGGTCCAGTCGAAGGTCCAGCGTAAAAACACCCATGGCCACCTCCAACTGATGCCGTACAAGAATAGCACGCGCGCCGTACAGTGGATGGGACATACATGAGTCCGGCAAAGCAGAGAGGGAACAGAACAGAATCAAAGATATTGCCCCGGGGCATCAAAAACATCGGAAAATGCTCGAAACGAAACGAAACGAAAGACGCACAACGGCTCCCCAAACCCACCTCCGCTCCTCACCCACACATCCAACAACCTTGTCGTACACCAACTGCCAACAGTCAGCAACCCACCTTCGGTCGCAAGCCCATCCCCCGCAGCGTCGCCGCTACCTCCCGCTGCAACCCGGACACCCGGGACTGCTGCGAGCCCGCGGACAGCAGCACCGCCGCCCCCAGTTCCGCCGGCAGCAGCCTAAGAGTGCCGCCCCCGCCCCCGCTACCGCCACCATCATAGCTACCACCGCTATCCGCCTTTCCTGTTCGGTAGCGAGTCAGTGCGCCGCGCAGCATGGCGTCAGCGAGCCCCAGTCGGGACAGGTCAGAGGTGGAGTAGACCCCTGGGTCGGCTGGCAGGATCCTGAGGAGGGTGAGTGAGGAGGGTGAGTGAGGAGCCTGCGTCAACTCGTACATGCTGCAGCCAGCCCGGAAGTCATCGACATCCACCCATCCATCCATCCATCCATACACGCACGCACAGAAGCGTAGAATGAAAGGAAGATGTGCTGTGAACGGGCGATGCCCGGGGAGCTTGAAATGAGGGGCACACGACGTGAGGGGCACCAGCTAAATCTATATTCATAAATAATATATACACAGATTATGTGCACATACACACGCACACCCCACCCCACACGGCAGACGACATCCCACACCCCAACGCACCGCACAATCACGTAACCACCCACCGTATAAGGCCCTGCAGGCAGTCCAGATCCACATGCTGCAGCACTCCGAACGACCAGAGCAGGGTCACCGCGTCAAAAGCCGTCAGGGGGGATCCCCCCTCGCCCCCCTCCTCATTCCCCCCTTCGTCCTCCTTCTGCTCCTCCTCCTCCGCCGCCGCCTTCCGCTGCTTCGTTTTATGTTGGTGCTTGTGTTGGTGTTGGTGTTGGTGTTGGTGTTGGCTCCGCAGCGTCAGCAGGTGCCGGATGCGGGCGGCGGCGGCATGCAGCAGTCCGGGCTGGGGGCTGTTGAGACAGGCGAAGGCGGATAAGGTCCACGCCAGCGTCTGAGGATTTGGGATTTTTGGATTTGGGATTGGTTTAATTTGGATTGGAATTGGTTTTGGAGGGTAGGATTAGGTTAGCTATTACACTAAAACACACACACATACATACACACATACATACACACGCACACAGGCTGTCGCCGCCGATGCCGTGGTGTGTCGTCCGGGTGGTCTCGGAGAGCTCGAGAGGTGTAACTTGGGGTTTCTTACCCCCCCCCCAGCCCGACCTGACCCCACCCAGCTCTCGCTCTCCCCGACCCCCTCACCCCCACTCTCTCTCTCTCTCTCACACACCCGCGCGACCGCACCCTGGCCGAGTACTGCTCCACGTCAGCCTCCACCCGTGCAGCCAGCAGCCGCATCAGCTGCACGTCGTAGTACCGGAGCTGCCCCAGCGCCGCCGCCACCATGGCCAGCTCCTGCGGCAGTAGCCGCCGCGGCGGCAGTAGCGGCTGCAGTAGCTGCCGAGGGTGCCTTGCAAGGGGATTTGTCGCTACTGCCCCAGCTGGGGGCCCGCGGTCGGATTTGATTACTGCCGCCGCGGCGGCGTCTAGCAGCGGCTCCGAATAGTGGTTGATCTGGGGTGGAGTACGGGGCAAAAAACACATTTGTGTGCCTGTGTGTGTGTGTGTGTCTGTGCGTGCTTGTGCTGAAATATTAAGACCATAGGAGTGCTGTGCTGTGCTGTGCTGCGCTGTGCGGGGCAGGCCAGGCCAACGGAAAATAGTACTTGGGTGGTAGGACGGTGGCACATACGACCTCCGTCTGTGCAGTCTGTCCTGTCAGAGGAAAAAATAAATATCACTACAATAAAAGAACCGCACCGCCTGTAAAGCACGTATGTCTGTGTCCACACCCACACCCGCACCCACACACCCGCACCCGCCCACCTTGGCAAAGGCCCAAAGTACGACAGCCAGCTCTTGACCCGGCAACCAGTCGCCTGCTCGCAACAGCTCCGTACATCGATCCTCCAGCACCGACAGCAGCAGAGCGTCCCGGGGGGGACAGGCGCTGCCGCCGCCGCCGCCGGCCCTAGCCCCGGCTGCGGCGGTGGCGGTGGCGGTGGCGGTGGCGGTGGCGGTGGCGGCTGCCCAGGCTAGCTGAGATAGGTCCAGGGGGGTCAGCTCAGGGGCGGCGGCGCGGGCCGCTGCGGAGAGCGCCGCCATGAGGGCAGGGGGGTGGCAGCCGGCGCGGGCGTAGGCGGCGGCTAGGAGCGCCACTTCCTGAGTGCGGAGAGAGAGTGTGTGTGTGTGTGCGTATGTGTGTGTTGAGACGGGCAGGAGACGCATCCGCCGGCAGCGGATGCGGCTACAAGTGCGGCGCAAAGGTAGCAAAGGTTGTCCCAAAACAAAGGGATTCCCCAACAAACAGAAAAAAACACGAACCCGGTATTTCCCTTCCCCCCTTAGTCGCCCCCCTCGCCCACATCTGGGTGGGGAGGTGATGAGGTGATGAGGTGGGGAGGTGATCAGGCGGCGAGCTCACCGCGGGCCGGCACAGCGGCAGCGCTCGCTGCAGCAGCCACGGCGCCGCCGCACGAAGCTCCTCCGCCACCCCCTCCTCTCCGCCACCTAGACCCTGAACACTCCACCACATTACGGCAACAATCTCCCTAATGTGACGAGCATCCAAAACACCGGCAGCAGCGGCAGTGACGGGGCCGTCGTGTGACGGTGGCGACGATGGGGGGGAAGGAGCTGGCAGCGCAGCCAGCCGCCGCAGCGCTGCACGCAGCGTGGCGCGCAGTACGGCAGCCCGCACTGGCGGTACGACTGGGCCAGCAGGAGACGGCGGCGGCGGCAGCAGGCCGGAGCTGCTGGCGGCGATCATGTCTCCCCCGTCCGAAGGTGTGATCTCTGCCGCCGCCCCGGCGGCAGCGGCGGCGGCAGCGGCGGCAGCAGCAGCAGCGGCGGCGCCGCCACCGCTGCCTCTGCCGCTACCTCCGCCTGTAGCTCGGTTGGAATACGCTACAGCCAGGGCTGCGAGACTCGCCGGAGAAGCCCTCGGAAGATTGCGAACCACCTGCATGTATGTATACATGTATGTATTATGACTTAAATTACACTGTGGGCCGCGAGAGCCGGGGGCCGAAGCCGAAACACAGCGCAAGGGTCGGAAGCACACAACACAAGTCGGTTAGTCTTGTGTGCTCCCGACCCCGACTCAGACTGCCAACACACAACGCAGCCACGTATGCATGTATGCATGTATGCATGTATGCATGTATGTATGACTGTATCTATCTGTCTGTCTACGGCGCCAGCCTTCTTGGTGTCGGTGGGTGCATTAGCTGCCATCCGACCATCACTCAAGTGCCCCCGACGATGTCGACGATGACGTCGACGAAGCGAGCCGACGGCCCCCCAGCTGTGCCCGTGATGTTGTTCACACGCCACGGGATGTCCGCGGCGTCGTATTGTGCCGTACCTGCCTGGCGGCCCCTTCTAGGGCGCGCTCGACGCAGCGAATGACCCGTGGATCCCTGGCGCCGCCGCCGCCGCCGCCGCCGCCGCCGCCGCCGCCGCCGCCACCGTGGGTCACGGGCGCCTCCACGCACCGCACCAGCGCCAGCAGCACGGTCGCCAAGTTGTCGACAGGTCGGACGGAGGCCCCTGTCCTCGTTGGAGGGGCGCCGCCGTCCACCGCGGCGGCCCCCGTGCTGCCACCCGGGCTGCCGCCAGCGACGAAGGCCGCGGCGTTGGCCGCAACGTAATCCGCCAAGGCCTGATTGTACGACACAATGTACGACAGTTGGTAGGACGTATGCACGGCAGTACACTGTGGAGATCCCCTGGGCATTATTTCCCCTCGATCAGTGTGCGCTGTCGGAAAGTCTGGAAATGGCGGTGTGATGGTAAAAGCGCGAAAGAGGTCTCGTACAGTTGTATTATGTATGTATGTTGTTACAGGGTGGTTAACTTCGCCAGCGGCCCCCTTTCCCGGGGCAGTCCCTGCCCTCCCCTGCTAGAGGGGCACCCTAATCCGTCACCCCATCCGACTTTAGAATGTATTCGTTGGGTTCGGCAACTCATCACCAGCCGAACCCAACGGCTAGATTTGGTTGGATATCCAACCAAATCTAGCGGATCAACGGCGCATCAACTTGGTTCCTGGTTAGCTCGCAAGTTGATTTTATCACGTCCAACATCGTCCATATGATGGGGGGCCACCTCCCATTTCAACACTCCTCAGACACCCGGGGAGTCGGCAGGCGGATTTGAACCCGGGTCGGCCGGGAGCAGAACTCAGACCTTAACCTCTGCCAGCCGCCTGCCTGTATAAATGTACTAGGTCCTCTCACCCAAACTGCTGCTTTGTACCTCACGGCTTGGCTTGGTGGATTTCGAGTGAAGCCTAGGTTGCGCTCGATCTATCTATCCGTGCCGTATAATATTATTCCATGCGATAACACGTATATGCCGTATACATGCCGTACGATGGTCCTAATGACGGTTTACGTAAAACTGAAACGTGTGTACCTGCAGTAGCTGGTTCGGCGGCTGTAGCGCTGGCATCCTGCTCCTCCTCGCCGCCGCCGCCACCGCCGCCAGCCCTAACGCCGTACTCACAACCTCCCGGGGCCCCATCCGTTGCTGGGACAGCTCCGAGACCAACCTCGGCGCCGCGCGATGCAGCAGCAGCGGCAGCATATCCGGCTGGGTGACCCAGCCGTACTCGCCGTCATTGCCGCCGCCGTCGCCGCCGCCGCCCCCGCGTAACGCACCATCATCGTCCGCTGACGTGGCAAGATGGTCGTCAAGGTGGGATGACGGACGCGGAGCTGCAGGTGGTTGCGGTGGTTGGTGGGAGAATGTCATCTGGGAGGTTAGGTTGCCCAGTCCCCAAATGACGCTCGACAGCGACACCGCATCGATGTCCTGATGAGGTGAGGAGGAAGGAGGAGGTGAGGGGGAGGAGGTGAGGGGGAGGAGGTGAGGGGGAGGAGGTGAGGGGGAGGAGGAGGTGAGGGGGAGGAGGAGGTGAGGGGGAGGAGGTGAGGGGGAGGGGGTGAGGGGGGGGAGGAGGAGGTGAGGGGGAGGAGGTGAGGGGGAGGAGGAGGAGGTGAGGGGGCAACAACAAAAAGGAGCTTCCGAAGTAACCATTCTTTACGGTTGTCGTTGTTAATGTTGATGATAAAGATGATGATTATAATAATAATAATGCTATATCCTCTTCCCTCCCCCCTCCCCCTCACTCGTTCGTGTTTCGTCTTTCCCCCCTCCTCACCCCCGTTGCGACCCGCACCTCCATGACCTCCAACGCCGCGTGCACCAGCCCCCGACCGAGCTCCCCTTTCAGGGGCTGCCGCGCGCGGGCCAGCGCCCAACACAGGTTGGCGACGTCGGCAGCGTTGAACTGCAGATGACCATCGGCGGGGGCGGCGGCGGCGGCGGCGGCGGCGGCGCCAGCGGGTGCCAGATCAGTACGTCCCTGCCGCCGCCGCCGCCACCGCAACCGCGCCGTCGCTATCTGCCGTATCGCCGCCCACAGCGGCGGCGACGCCAGCCGTAGCTGCGCTGCCGCCCAGGCGAAGTTGGCCAGCTCGCGACAGCTCGTTTGCTCTAGTTTGCATGCACGCGGCGGCGGCGGCGGCGCCTCCGTCTCCGTCTCCGCTTCAGACGCCTCCCTCCAAACTTCTTCTGCTTCCTCCACCTCCTCCACCTCCACCTCCAAACGCCGCAGCTGCACCGGCTGACCGAGCAGCTCCGAAACCAGAGCCTCCAGCTGACCCAAGCTGGGAGGCTGCGTCGCTTCAGCGGCGCCACCCGCCGCAGCCTTACCGCCGTCGACATCGACGTCAACGTCATGAAGGGCCTTATCCGCCTCCATTCGTCCCAGCGCCCACATCACATTGACCAGCTGACGCGCAGTCAGGAACCTCGCCTGGGAGCATGCTAGTACGAGCAAAGCCTGCAGGAGACACCGCCGCCGTTGGATTCCGTCATCAGGCAGGCCGTCCTCCCCGCCGGCGGCGACGCCGCCGTCGCGGCGGACATGTCCAGGCATCATCATTAAGTTCGTGGCAGCGGCGGAAAAAGTGGGCGCCGTCAGGCCGCCGCCGCCGCCGCCGCCGCTGCCCCTGTAATCGCAATCGCCACCGCCGCCGCCGCCGATGATGCCATCGCTGCTGCAGGAAGCGCTGCTGCTGTGGCGTTGGCTTGACGGCATCTTTGACAGTCGTACCATCGCTGCCGCCACGTGGATGGCTCGCATGCGCGGCGGCTGAGGAGCTGTGCCGTCGGGTGACGGCGCCGCGGCGTCGGACGGAGCGGCGGCGGCGGCGGCGGCGGCGGCAGGGGTCCACGGAGCCAAGGCCGCCGCCGCCGCCTCGGCAAAAGCAGCGTCACCAGCGACGCGGGCGGCCTGCAGCTCGGCTTGTACGACTACATAGAGCTGCCGTACTGTGGAAGCTTCCATGATGGCGCGCATAAGAGCATCGGGACCACGAGCTGCTGCCGGTGTGTTTTGCTGCTGATTGTATTGATGATGCATTTGCTGCGGCTGATGACGTTGCCGCGGCTGCTGTTGGTGCTGGTGATGGTGCTGCTGCCATTCTGGCTGTAGCCAACGCTGGGGCTGCTGCTGCCTTCGCCAAGGTTGCTGTTGCTGCTGCTGCTGCTGCCAATCCTGTCCCTCGCCTGGCACTCGGCCGCTGTGGCTCTGCCCCGCCGGTACCTGCACCTGCTGCTGCTGCTTCTTCTGCTGCACCTGCTCATGGTGCTGGCTCGTCCAGTTCCCCAATACCTCCGGCATTTGGCCGGACGGCTGCCCCCATATCTCCGGAGGGTATCGGTGTACGACGGGGGTGGGCCTATCCATCGGCGTGTGTGTTTCGCTCCCCGGCCTTCCTCCGGTTTCACCACCGCTGCTGCCGCCGCCACCGCCACCACTGCTTTTACGGCTACTGCTATTACTGCCACCGCTTCTGCTGCTGCCACGGCGCTGCACATGCGGCATGCTGACGCCGCCGGAGGAGACGGAGAGGGGGGATGGGGACGGGTCTCTTTTGGGTTTCTCTGGAGACGTTGCGTTCGGCGGTGTTGATGAATCGCAGTTAGCTGCGACAGCGGTCGGCGGGTCAGGCAGCTGCCGTGACGGGCAGCCGCTGCGTGGCTGAATTGCGAACACTCGACGACGGAGGACAGCTTCCGCCGGTTCCAACCCTGCCGGAAGGTTATGCAGCTGATAGCTGCTGTCATGGCGTGAATGCGCTGGGCGATTGTTTCTGCACGGGTTCCAGGAGCAATTGACAGCTGCATAGCCGAGCGACCAGGCCATGAACGAAGCCGGGACGAATAGGTTGCGTATCAGATTAGGTCGAGATGTTGCGTATCGGAGCTACGTATTAAGGCCACGTATTGAGGAAAAGGAGAGAGCGCAGCATGGCCTTGCGGAGTTCACCGCACGCATCTGCTAAGAAGTCATAGGTGTAATTTTTTTCGATTACGTTCATGACATTAACACATATGGGATACGAACGTAGCTTTACACATTACTACTTGCGTTGCCAAGCCCAGTTATAACGCTACAAGGTAGGACATAGGAGAATAATAGCATGCAATTTGGTGGTGTAAAGTTTAAGTCAGCATTTGGGATCAACAGAGCCATGAAGTTGTTGGGGCGATTTAACTTCATCATGCTCCGGAGCCAGATTCGGAACAGTCTCAACGCGAACACGTTCGGCATGTTAGCAAGGCGCTTTATTAGGGACCACGGAATCCTTTTGCGAAGCACCGCAAAAATCAAGCAAAATGGCCGCACAGCAGAATTCCGGCCTCCCGCCAGACATCGCTGCCATCCTTGCGTTCAACGAAACCGGCGCGCAATTTTTCAAGCGTGTGCAGCACGAATGCGTCCTGACAGGCTTCCCCATAATCGATAACAACCTTGCGCTGCGACCCGGTGTTGTGCTGGAGGTAGTCGGGCCATCCGGCAGTGGCAAAACAGAGCTGCTGCTCAGCATCGCACTGCATGTGTTGCTCTCTCCTTACGCAGACCCCAACGCCTGGCTAGTCCCCAAAACCCAACCACCACAACCAACCCAACCGCCCCAACCACCGACTAATCAGCAGCCGTCTCATGATCAAGGAACACCAGCACCAGGACAGGTCCACCCACATAACAATCAGCAAAGCTCGCAACCGGCACCAGGCTTAGCCGTGAACCCCGAAGCGGCCGCTCCTCATCGTGCTTCCCATGCACCCCCCAATGCCGGCAGCGTCATCTTCCTGGACTTGGATGGCAAGTTTGATGGAGTGCGCCTCATGCAGGTCCGCTGTGGTGTTGGGTGGGGGGCCCCCGAGGGATGCGGCGGGGTGAGGGGTGAGGCAGCAAAAACAGCAGAAACAGCCTTGTGGTGGGAGGTGGGGTGTGCTCCGGATGGGGAAGGTTGGGGTGACCCTGGTATGTGGGGATTCTGGGGGCCGTGTGGGGAGGGAGACACGTGAGGACCTATGGGACGTCATGCAACCGTCCTCCCTGTAGCCGTAGCTGACTCCCTGGCCCCACAACCCCTCGCATCCTTGCACACCCCGTTCCCTCTGCCTTCCTAAATCCCTTAAGCTTACGATCCTCCTTCCCGCACATGCCCTATTTCCGCCGCCGCCAGCACCCTCCCTTCCCTCCCTTCCCCCCATCCACACACTTGGCAGCAGCTTCATCGCTCGTGGTTCGTCTTTTCCCTCCCCCCATCCACACACGCACACCGCTAAGCGTGCAGGTATTGGAGTCCCAGGTTCTTAGTGCATGGAGGGATCAGCAACAGCAGCAGCAACAACAACTGCAGCAACGCATTGGCGCAGTCCAGACAACAACAACAACAGCAGCAGCAGCAGCAGCAGTAGGCGGCAATGGTCCCGGTCCCTCGACGGTAACCACTCGGGGCCCCACATGCAGCTACAGCACGGAGGGCACACGACCCAGCTCTGGTGCTGGTGGTGCTGGTGGTGCTGGTGGTGCTGGCGCAGGAGGCAATGTGGAGGAAATGGCGGCGGAGGCGGTGGAGCAGCCGGTGGTGGCGATGCTGAGTCCGGAGCAGGTCCGTGAAGATCGAGTTGTTCCCCTGCCCCCCAGCTTTTGGTTTTATTGTTAATGACGTGTTGTTGCTTGTGCTGTTGTTTTTGTTGTTGCTTCATCTCTTGCTTCACTCTGGGCAGGTCGTGGAGGAGGTGCTGTCACATCTTCATGTGGCCAGCTGTCGCTCCAGTCTGCAACTGCTAGCAGCACTTGCGGGACTACCCGCCCGGCTGGAGGCGCTCCAGGTGGGGCTGGGGCTGGGGGTTTTGGGGGCCGCCATTACAGAGGCTGTCAAGGCTGCGGGTGAAAGGGTGCGCACTCATGCACACACATACTTCATCTACCTCTACCCCCCCCACCTGCTGACCAGTCGCCTGCTGGCCCTTGGGGTGTTCTGACCCTTGCCCGGCTGCCCGGCTGCCGCTCTGTGGGGTCCGCTCACCCTACAACCCTATACCGCTCACCCTACAACCCTATACCGCTCACCCTACACCGCTTGCTGGCCCTTGTGTGTATAAACCCTCACCTACATGAACTGTCAGGCGTCGGGGAGTCCCTGTCGGCTGGTGCTGATTGACAACGTGGGAGCGCACTACTGGCGCGACCGGGCGGCCAGGAACGTGCCACCGCTGCTTCAGGGGGGAGGAGGTGCTGGGGGAGGAGGAGGGACATCGCCATACCAGCAGACTGACGGTCAACACCATCAACATCAACATCAGCCGCTGGCCCTGTCACTTTTCGAGATCCATGCGGGTGATTGTTTACCCTAGGGTTTTAGGGCATTTCTTGACTGATTGGTTTTACACACATCGGTTTGTGTTCTTTTGTGGCGTCCTTGGGAAGGGGTCTTCCTGATCGTCTTTGTCTTCTTGATCGTCTTTGTCTTCTGTTGCACTATGGAGTCCTACTGGTACCCCTTGTACCACCGCTTACAGAGGGCCGTACTTGCATGTCTGCATGTCTGTATGTATGTTCCGTATTTCTTGATCTTTCCTTTCTTGCGCATACGCATATGACACGCAGCTATCGCCGGGCGACTGGTGTATTTGTCGCGCCGACACCGGTTGCCTGTTGTGGCAACCAAGACTGCGGCCGTCACGGCGAAGGGGCTCGACGGCGGCAGCGCAGTTAGCGGCGACTGGTCGGCGGCGTTGGCGGCGGCGCCAGGCGGTGACATGTGTCCGAAAGTGCAGCTACAGCAGCGGGAGTTCATGCCCATGCCATGGCAGGTAGGTGTCGCACCGCTCTTGGTTCTGATCTTGCGCCGTCTTCCACCTGTTCTACTCCTCCGGGAGGGGGGAGGGCGGGTCAATAACGGTCTGTTAGAGGAGAGGCATGAGTTTCCCGAATTGGTCCTGTCTTTCACGATTTGCCTCCACCTTAGCTAGAGGGGCCCCCGTGCTGCACTGTACCGCACTGTACTGCATCCGCCATGACACCCCTCTGGCGCTGGCGCTGGCGTCTGCTGACGACACACCGTACGTGCCGTACAAAGAACGTCGTCACACACCGCCTTCTGCTGTACCCTCGAGGTGTTGTTGTACCCGGGGCGCCGGCGGCGCCATCGCGCGGCGCCCAACAACAGCACCAGCCACCACCACCGGCGGCGCTGACAGCCCTGACAGCCATTTTGGCGGAAATGTTGGGTCCCGTGGGCCACGCGGCATCGGCGGCGGCGTCCACATCGGCGACAGCCCTGTGTGGGGCCTCGGGAGTTGCGATCTTGGCCGGACCCGGTGGCGGCGGCGGCGGTGGCGGCGGCGGCGTGGGTTATGGGGGACGGGGCCTGGCACAGCTGCTTGTGAGCTCTGTCGCAATGGTGGAGCAATGGTAACGGAATTGTTGACAAGGATGAGTGATGATGCTGAGGAAATGGCGAAGACTTGAGGATGATTATGGGAAATGAGGGCGATGACGATTTAATTAGGGATTTGGATAAAGACTCAACGACGTGGAAGGGGCCAGGGGGTTCTATTTTGGCTCCCTTATGAGGATGAGAGCCTCCCTACCACCCGGCAGCCACAGCAATTGTAGGGCACGAGCAGCAATCGCATACATGCTTCGACTTCTCGAAGCGAAGTATGAGTGTAGAGATAGGCAAGTTATTGCGAAGGAACTGCCGTGGTGCGTGGAAGTAGGGCGCATGCATGCATGCATGTGCCGGACCGCAGTACGGCAGGGGACGCCGAGCTCCTACTTGGGTCCCACAGGCGCATTGGTTCTTTAACTGCCGTTGTTTTGACTATTACCAGGAGGTGTATCCCGCTGCTGGGACAGTGTCCTCTAGTTTCCCCCACCCACCCACCCACGGGTCGGTATCGTACTAATTGTCCTTTATTATGGGTTTAAGTTTGGAGTACCCGTATCGGTGCGTTCTCTCGTCAAATTTCTGTGCCTCGTCGTTCCCCCCACCCACCCAGGGCAACCCCGGGGGTTGCCACAATGCAGCGGTCCCTGGTTTGTCCTTGCTGGTTTCGGGTGGGTCGCCCGCGTGGCTCTTGTCGGGGCGCTTGAGGTTGCAGATTCGTTAACGGTGCAACACAGGTAACTCTCATTACTATCGGCCACTAGTCCAACTTTCACAATGGGTTGGTGTTGGGAGGGGGTTTCGCAACGGGTTGTTTTGCTACTGAGTCGTGCTTGCGGTTGACGGCTTAGCTACTGTAACGCAACACGGCAGGACTGAGCAATAAGTACCATTCTACGCAGAGACAGTCATCACCATAACAGTGTCGAGAAAGCAGAAATATTTAAACACGGAATGTTTGTGAAGTTAGGCGGCCCTGATATCGTGTGCTCCATGGCGCTGCCAGGTGCAATCGGATCCAAGGGGGGTCGGATCCGTTCTATGTGAGCATCGATCACGCTCAGAAGATGTAATTTATTGCAGGGATGATTAACTCAAACCTCTGCTATCATAACCTTGTGGCAAACGAGATGCTGGGAGAAAGCGCCACAGGCGGGGCCCTGAGTACCCAGGCTGATTCCCTTTCAGGAAATAAGCAACGATTAACGATCAAACATATCTCATATAATATGAGTCTTTTTAAATTGACTGTTTATTTGGAAGTTTATTATTTTGACAGTTTGTTCCGGTAACTAAACGGAAAGAGATTTACGCGTAGTTGCAATTTCGTGCTACAGTTTGCTTTCCGGCAGTTGGCAGGCAAATCTCAACGAAAACGGAAAGATGCCGATCGATTTTCAAGGTGATATCGACGCATCGAGTCCTCGGCCACCTCGGAAACTCGCCTTGTAACTCAGGACACGTTGCTTCAGAAAAACCAATCTGAAGCTGGTCCCTTTTAGCTGTCTTAAATTTTGCTGTTCCGGCTAGTCGGTTGATCCATACAGTTCTAGGGCCGTTCGGAAGCACAGCTGCCTTTTAGTAGCCCCGTGTTTGTCTTGCTAACATGACCGCTGAAGCAATTTTAAGTTAATCCGTTCGCTTATACGTAATCGTGCAAATCACATGCCGGAGTTGTTTCGGCAACAGCCAAGACCGGAACGAGTTCCGCAAACGAGGCGCAGCGCAAAATTGCCTGCAACATTATTATTCCCCCGACATAGTGTTCACTACCTAGCCCGGCTTCCCAAGTACGCTGGACATCGCCCTTCACGGACTTGGGCTGCCGGCTCCCAAGCGAATGCCATCGCCATGCCGCGAGCACGCGTTGACCCAACGCCGCAAGCACACGCCGAGCCAGACCCGCAACATCGCAAGACCGTTGCCATCATCGGCGGTGGCTTGTCCGGTATTGCGGCTGCGAAGGCCGCCGTCCAAGCCGGCCTGTTCCCCACAATCTTTGACCGGCGCCCCGCCTTAGGCGGCATGTGGACCGACGGCGCCGCCACCTACGACTCCCTCCACACCAACGTATCTCACTTCACCTGCAGCTTTTCCGACTTTCCGTGGCCCTCCTCCTCGCCCGATTTCCCCTCTGCCCGGGAGATGGGCCAGTACCTCACCGCCTACCAGCACGCCTTCCTCACACAAGACAATTGCCTCCTGCAGCTGGGCTGTGAGGTCCTGCGCGTGGAGCCCAACGCGCCGCTGCTGAAATGTCTTGGCAGCGGCGGTGACGGCGCCGGCCAGGCGGGGCCCTCCTGGAGCGTCCATTGGCGCCATGTCGCGCACCCGTCCGGCCCGAGGGAAGCTTCCGACGCTGCCGCTGCTGCTACAGTCGCCGCTGCTGTTGCACGTGATGTGAGGCTCCGACAGCCGCCGCCACCCACGACACGTCTAGATAGCGTCGAAGCAGCCTGCAGCGGAGGAGCAGGCAGGGTGAAGGGGGGAGGAGGGGCAGGAGAAGAAGAAGAAGAAGGGCGAGGTGAAGGGGAAGGAGGGGAGGCAGTCAGTCGTCCTGAGGCGGCCGTCAGTCCGTCCCTCGGAGCTGTCGCGACACGCCGCTTTGACTTTGTGGTGGTCGCCACGGGCTTCTGTGCTGTGCCGTACGTGCCTGACATCCCCGGCTTGGCGACTTTCCCTGGACTTGTACTGCACAGCGCCGACTACACGGGGCCGAGCTGCCTGCCGGGCAGCTGCCGCCGAGTGGCAGTGATTGGCAGCGGCCACAGCGCCGCCGACATCGCCGCCGACCTGGCGGCGGCGGCGGCGGCGGGACGGAGCGCCGCTGCCGCCACCGTGGATTCATCCCTTAAAGTCGTACACGTGACGCCAAGACCGTTTTGGGTAATCCCGCGGTTTCTACCGCTGGAGCCGACGGCGGCGGCGGCGGCGGCGGCTGACGGCGGCGGCGGCGGCTCGCCCTTCGTTCCCCTGGACCTGTTCTTCCACCGCCGAGCCGCCCGAGCCGCCGGTGGACTGGGCCCTGAGGAGCTGGTGTTCCCGCGGGGCCACGACAACGCCGGGGTCAACTCCTTCTTTGCCTCGTTGTGCGGTGACCAGGTGAGCCAGGAGCGGTGGGGGGCCGGGGGCGGGGGAGGGGGTCTCTGTTAGATGTGGTCCTGGAGGGGTCTGGTAGCTAACCTAGGGCCTAGGACCTCGGCGGGGTGACAGGCCCCACCCCTGCCAGCCTGGGAGGAGGAGGGGGAGGAGGGGGAGGGGCCCCATGGACGGTCAAATAGCTATTTGTAGCAGTAGTAGTGTTGCGGCGCCGTGTGAGGAGGACGTGTTGACGGCCGTCCTCCCCCGCTCTCTTGCCTGCTGGGCTCAGTACCCAGAGCCTCTGAGCATCTCAGAGCGCGGGAGCTGTTGGCCGCCGCGTGCTGGTCTCCCAAGTGGAATGGAGGCCACCGAGGGGACAACAGGGGGCCACAGGCACTAAAGAGGGGCCTTCCTTCGGCCGTGGTGGTAGCAGTACTAGCATTTATCGGTAGTAGTGGGTAGTGGGTAGCGGGTAGGGGGAGTAGGGGGGCTGGAGGAGATGGGGATGTGGCATGGCAACTGGATTGGTGAGACTGCTGCTGCTGCTGCTGCTGCGGCTGCTCTCCTCCTCGCCTTCCTGCTCCTGCAGGCCAAGCTGCTGTCGCCAGTTCTGGCCGTCTCGCCGAGCAGCGCAGAGCCAGCTGTGTCGTCCATCAGCGATTCCTACGGACCCCTGCTGGTTTCGGGGCGGCTGCAGCTGCGCCGCGCCCGGCTGCACCGCGTGGCGGGATCTACCCTGGAGTTCACCGCCGCCGCCGCCGCCGCGGGGGATGAACAGCCCGACAGTGGTGGCGGAGGCGGAGTTGCGGTGGCGGCGGAGGCGGCGGAGGCGGCGCCGCAGCCGTTGCACGACGTCGACGCTATCGTGTTGTGCACCGGGCTACGCCCCGCGCTGCCCTTCCTGTCGACGGACCTGCTGAGCACGTTGTCGTACACGCCGAATGACAATTATGTGCCGCTGGCGCTGCACCGGCGGGTGCTGCACCCCGACGCTCCCGGGCTAGCATTCGTGGGCGTGTTTCGGAGCCCGTTCTTTGCGGTGGTGGAGCTTCAGGCGCGGCTGGCGGCGGCGGCGTTCACGGGCACGCTGTCGGCGGCGGAGGCGGACCCGGAAACCCAGCACGCTGGCGTCGCGCTGGAGCTGCGTGTACGGCAACACAGGCCGCGTCCGCCGTATCCTCATCAGGACTTTGTGGGGCACGCTGACGGACTGGCGGAGGCGCTGGGCGCGCTGCCGCCAGCGGCGTGGCGGGCGGAGCACGAAGTGGTTGTGTCGGCCCACTATGCCGTGCACATGTTTCAGAGACCCACGCAGCCCCCGCCGCCGGCGCCGCCCCCATCATCAAGCCGTACGGCTTCAGCTTTCACTGCCGCGACAGCGGCAGCCGCCGTCGCGGCGGCAGCGGCGGCGAACGGACATGGCGACATGGCGGCGGCGGCGACGGCGTCGGAAGGATTGGAGTTGGATGCGATACCTACATCGGCGCCTCCGGCATCGGCAGATGGGGAGACAGCGGCGGCGGCGGCGGCTGTGCGCCAGGCCCTGACAGATGTGGCAGCAGCGATGCGGGCGTACCGCAGCGGACGCCGGGTGGCAAGTGCCGTATTTTATGCGCTGGCGGGCGAGTGGGCGTTACGTCGCAGCATCATCAGCCGCCTTGACAGCTCGCCGTCAGGGGAAGTGACGGGTCGTGCTAGCTTTGCCGCATTCGCTGACGCCGACTTCACCCCATGCGCGGGCGGCGCCGGCGGCCTGTCGTACCTGTACGATGAGCAAGGCCAGTTTGCCATACACGGTGGCGCAGTGATGCGTGTGCGGCGGGAGTACGTGTACGCGTACGACAGTACGGCGGACCGTATCGACGTGTATTTCGCTGCGGAGGGCAGCGGATCCCCGCGAGGGAACTTCTTCCACTCGCTCAAGTTCCTGCCGCCGCCGCCGCCGGATGGCGCGACTAACGTAGATGCGGCGGCGGCGGCGGCGGCGACGACGTCAACCACACTTAGCTGCGATGGCGCCGACGGCGGCGGCGGACACCATCTAGCTAGTACGGCAGGTATAGCAGACACCGCCGACGGCGCTGGCTGCTGGCGCGCCGTAGGACAGCATCTGTGCGGCCGCGACATGTACGACGCATCGTACAAGTTTTACTTCCAGGGCATCCAGCTTCGGCAGTTTGAAATCGTGTTCCGTGTCACCGGTCCCTCCAAGGACTACACCGCCACTGCTGTGTACACTCGGCCGTACGTGTAATTAAACAGGGCGGGGCCGAGCTCTGCTGCCTCCTTAACTGCCGCCCAACCCATTTCCTTCGTTAGGCAAAACCCGACGAGCAAGCTTAAAAACAAAACATCAGCAGCAAACAACAACAGCAATAGCAATCGCAACAGCAGCAGCAGGAGGAGGAGAAGGAGGAGGATATTGAGGGCTTTTCCGCCAATCATCATTCAGGCAAGGTGAAAACTGAAAGTGCTTGAGTGAATGTATACCTAGCTGCATATACACACATGTAGGCTCGCCCGTCCCGCCGCTGTGTGGTTTCGAAGCGCCTGAAATGGGTTTGCGGGTTTGTGGAGGGTAGCGTGGAGGTAGGACAAACGCTCACGAAAAGGCGTTAAGTTGTTTTCCACACGCACACACCCCGGGCCCCGCTCTGCCAACGGTGCGAGGGAGTGTGAGGCTGTGCGTGTGAATCAAGTTTGGGGGTTGTGGGGGCGCGAGGGAGTGGGGGCAAGAGGACGAGTGAGGCTGTGTTGGCCGCGTTGGGTCAAACCAAACATGCATACATACATACATACATACATACATACATACATACATACATACATACATACATACATACATACATACATACATACATACATACATACATACATACATACATACATACACACATACACACATACATACTCATATACTGACGTACGTCTTACGGACATGCAGACGTCGGGGAAGGTTGAGGGCGCCCGAGCCGTGGTGGTGCTAACGGTGCGAAGTTATCTCCTCCCTGCGTACTGCACACAGTCATATCATATATGTATATTATATTAGGCACTGGTTCACTCAATATCGCTTGAATTGGAATGTACTGCAGTGTGCAGGAACCCCCGCTGGGTGGTGACGTAGTGTACGGATTATTATTCAAGTCGGAGGTGATTGCCCTCCTCGTTGCAACATTCTCCGCCTCCACACACACCAGCACCGCATACACACATACACACGTACACACACACGCAAACGGCGTGGTAAGTGACATATGTAAAGGGGAAGGAGTAATCCCCACCTCGGCTTCCAACCAGAATCACCTCTTGTCACACGCGCCAAGCCTCTTCAGGCCGATGTTTAGCATAAGAATGGGTAATCCATCATCCAACCATGATATACACTCACCACCGCTTCTTACTCCGCAACCGCTTCTTACTCCGCAACCGCTTCTTACTCCGCAACCGCTTCTTACTCCGCAACCGCTTCTTACTCCGCAACCGTTTCTTACTCCGCAACCGCTTCTTACTCCGCAACCGCTTCTTACTCCGCAACCGCTTCTTACTCCGCAACCGCTTCTTACTCCGCAAAGCCATCTTAAAAGAAATTGAAGTGACGACCTGCGACAATCCCCTGACTTCGCTTTATTTCACGGACACACGCGTTTTTTCGAAGTAGTAACGTATATACAGGTATATGTATTGGTCAAAGAGGCCAATGTGTACTGTACGTTACGACTTATATAGAGAGGCACATGTAGACGACAGAGTCCTGGCTGCGACACCAGGTGAGTGTTATTAACGAGGCCTTGTGCTAAGGAGGCCATACAAAATATAAAGGGTCAGTCGAGACGAGATGTAATAATCCCAAAGTGCAACGCATTTGCATGGTCCTTTACAGCGACCGATTAGGGCGACAGCCGGACTTCTAAAAAATAACCTCCACTGTGAAGTTATAATGGAGTACCTATAGTATCTCACACTACGGCTTAATCTGGCGCGGTATCTCTTGCCTATATGTATGCATACATACTTGCATATAAACATACAAGGGTTTGGCACCACTGGTAAGGCGCGACCATTGCCCCCGGGAGATCCCGGGTTAGGGTCAAAATCCTTCCGATGGTGGAAGTCATTGCGCCCCTAGTTGATGGACGGTAGTGACCTGGGATAAAGTTAACCTGCGAGCCGACCAGGAACGGAGTTGGGCCGCTGTCGAACCGGCAGATTCCGTTGGATGCTGGTGGTGGGTGCGGAACCTGAGCGATCAACTGAGAAGTTGACTAGGGTGACTAGATGAGGGTGCCCCGAAATACCGGGGAAGGCAGGGTTTCGCAGGGAAGCTGCCACGGGCGAAGATACACCCCCCTGTTTCACACATCATACATGCGTACATACGTACGCAGGCAGGCAGGACCCCCAAAGGCTCAGCCTCTCATCAGCCAGGTGTTGCTCTCAGCCAGCCTCTCATCAGCTCCTCAGCGCCTTCATGAGAGCTGCCTCACGCCGGGCTGGGGCAGTGGCCAGGCAGGGATGCGTGCAACACAAAATTCACAGTACCACAGAAACTACCGCCGGAACCTTTTTGTTGCTGCTAGCCCTTTCTCACTTTCTCCCTCTGGGCAAACAAGGAAGTAAGCCTTGTGTGCGTTACTCCAATTACGTAGATATTTACTGAAGATTAAACGCGCATACACACAGATAGATACATACATACATACCCCGAATTGTGTGTGTGGGGGGTATTGTCACAGTGGGCTCCAGACTCACGAAGAGTAGAGCCCGCGGGCCAGCTGGCCATGCAAGAAGAACATCCCGCAACGTTTGCAATGCCTTACAGCCCAGGAGTGCTTGGTGTCGAAACTCCGGCCCTGGGCAGACGTTAACTCACGGGACAATCAATCTCTTTTCCGGAAGAACAGGGTTTCCCCACAGAGGCAAATTCCAACACCAAGCATTAGGAATTAACGGATGAACGTCAACAACTTCAACTGGGGCGAGATATGTCAACGCTGTAACAACAATGCGGCGAACATCTGGCATTATAACGATTACCACAAACCAAAGCACCCCCACCTGGGACGTGAATAAACACATGGGGTTGTACGCCGGGTAAAGGGCATGCAGGAACGAGTGCATGACCAAGACCCTGGACGGTCTCGTAAAAACGGGCTGGACTATCGCCCTCACAAAACGCACCGCCCAGCACGCCCATCGCGCTTGAACATGCCCTCGAACGGCTTGTGTCCCCAAACCGCCCGAAGATGGATGGCCGTATAACAAATTCCCAAGCAGCCCGGTGAGCCGCCTGTCATGTGCAGCCGAGCCCAGGTCCCGATCAATAAGCTTGGCAGCTTTAGCCTCTATGTTCATACGTTTCGCTTCCGGGGAAAGCCCGACCCCTCCCTGCTCCATGTGACACGTAAAACGATGCAGCCCATAGGCAGCCGCTGCCTGCGCACGCCACAACAACATGGAGAGGTGCTGCAAGGGGATGTGATGGAATTCAAGTGCTTTGTCCACAGCTTTGTCCAAGTGCACATCCCAGTCCAAGACCGGGGTGTTCCCCGCACCCGCACCCGCATCTGTAAAAGGAAAATTGGGCGCCGTAGCCATGATGTGCACCACCTTCCATGTTGTGACTTATTTGCACTTGATGTGGATGTGGATACCGACAGGTAAAAGCTCACCCTTATCAAGGTAAAGCTGCTGTCCAGAGTCCTGCGCGTACACGTACACCCGCATACAACATAAAGAAAAGCAGGAATTGCCTCCATTCCCTCTTCAGACAACTTCCGTGCCACATCAGCAACTTGCACCGCTGTAAGCACTTCTGTATTTGGTTTGATTGTGGTAAGTGCGAAACCTCACTCGGTTGTGCTGTAACCAGCAACACAGGAGCGCGTGCACGACAGACAAGTACAGCAAAGGTGCCCATGGACACCAGCCCTGCCGCACACCCACTGTGAAGGCAAATTGATGGGATATGAAGCCATTAACCACCGCCCTCGATGATGTATTGGGTAAAAGTGACCGGGTAAACATTTGCGCCTATCAACCGCGGGAAGGCAGGAACGGCAGACCGATCGCGCGTGACTATCCATCCGCCCCAGCACTGGCCCCAGCCGACGAGGTATAATTTTGGCAAGAATCCTGTTCATCGTAACCAACAAGGTAACAACTACCGGTAACTACCCAGTGAAGCGGGAGATCCCGGGGTTTTATATTTGTGATCGTGAAGACACCTTCCAAGAAGCCAACTTGAGAGCATTTTGGCTCTCGGCCAATGGCTGTGTTTAGTTCAGCAAGAACGGAACTGGTGCAACCTCGTTCCGAAACAAGGGATACCATCTATCTAGACCGGGTGCTTCCTGCCAGCTGGTGTAGCGTCCTCGAGGACCGCTTCCACTACAGCGTCATTTACCCCTAGAGAACTGCGAGATGCCTGATGGGACAAAAAGATACACATAGCTATATACATACATACATACATACATACATACATACACGTTGGCGACACGAAACAACATCATCGCCGAGACCGCCGCGAAGGAAATGAAGCCAATTACTTCCATATTTGAATTAATCGTGTCATAGATACATACATACATATACATCGATACATACATCGATACATACATATGTCCCACACACCAGCACACAGCTATCCGTTCCGCCCCGCCGTACATCAACGCACTGAAGTAGTAGTGTCTGCCAGTAGGTAGTCCCCCCCGCCGGCCCCCGAGCTGCATGGCCCACTTCTGCAGGAAGCTGCCTCATCACTCCGCGGTTAGCTGTGCGCGTGTGTCGTACTTGATTTCATGGCGTACATACCGCTCATTTAGGTTGGCTGAGTAAGAAATTGCTGTCGTACTGCTACTACTGCTACTGCTGCACTATCCTTACTACTAACTGCGTATATGCTAAACCACCTTCAGGCCTGGCCAGGTGGTATTACCCTCCAAAGGTGGTGTAAATATTACTCCAGTGGAGCCTCCTCGTTGAGCACAGGCCTCCTCGTTGAGCACAGGCCTCCTCGTTGAGCACAGGCCTCCTCGTTGAGCACAGGCCTCCTCGTTGAGCACAGGCCTCCTCGTTGAGCACAGGCCTCCTCGTTGAGCACAGGCCTCCTCGTTGAGCACAGGCCTCCTCGTTGAGCACAGGCCTCCTCGTTGAGCACAGGCCTCCTCGTTGAGCACAGGCCTCCTCGTTGTTGTTCTACACAAGCATTTCCGCACTGCGGCGTTCGACTGCGCCCACCCCATTTCCATCACCCGCTTGCTCCTCCTCCTCCTCCTCCTCCTCTTGCATTCACGGTAAGGACCTCAAGCTCCTTAACAATTTCCGCCGCAGCGGGCCGTCGCTTCGGATCTCGTTCCCAACACGAGTGAATGAGGTGTCGCAGCCTGGCTGGACATCGCTCCGGAGAAATGCCGTACAGGGGTAGTCGGTTGCTCTTTAGGGTCACCTGCCCTTGCGTGTTGTCGTTTGTGCATGTATATATGTATGTATGTCAGTATGGAACCCCACAATGTGTACGATGCACCGATCCATCGACACATGCACCGGCGGAGGAGGGGAGGGGACCCCGGGGGGAGAAGGGCAGCAGCGGGTCGTGGGATAGCTGTGCGCTGGTATGTGGGACGTGTGTCATATGTATGTCTGTATGTATTGGGTAGGGAGAGAGATAGGTAGGTAGATAGGTAGGCGGATAGGTAGGTAGGTAGGTAGGTAGGTAGGCAGGTAGGTAGGCAGGCAGGCAGGTAGGCATTAGGTAGGCGGTAGGTAGGCATGGTTACTGATAAGGCAATGCATTCACGTTACCCTGCATGCTCCGTTTGGAAGCGCCCGCCAGCTACGATGTGATAGACATACTAGATTGACTTGGTGCCATGCTAGGTCTATACGTATACCATACATACATACATACTTGCATACGCACGCACCTCCGTTGCGACTCTGACAATGTCGTACCCATACCACGGCTTCTTGCCGGTTAGCATGGCCCACAGCAAGCACCCGAAGGAATAGATGTCCTACGTACAAGCGTACGACACCGTTAGCGGCGGGTGAGTAAATGCATGCAAATTTGATTACGCGCGTGGACATACATACCATACATGCATGCATATGCATGCATGTATGCATACATGCATATTCAAAAGCGTGTGTGGGAGTAGTTGCAGCGAGCGGCTGGGCGACGCTTATTCGCTATGTGTATCGCACACACATACTGACGGAGCCTTGACTCGTGAGAGCGTGCGCGCGTGCGACGCCTCCCACCCCGGGGAGGAGAGCGGAGCTAGCAAACCTCGGCTGCTTAGGAGGGGGAGCAGAGGCCCCTCGCGCCCCTCTCCCGTCCGCTGGAGAGAGAGCTTAGGTGGTCTTTCCGCTGGGGCTGGGCGGCAGTCCCAGGCCAGTGTTATCAGGCCCGGTCAGATAGATATTTGTAACCTTCACACACTTACATGCACACACAGACACACATATGGCCGTACATATGTACAAATGAACGTTACAGGTGACAAGGTTTAACACATACACACATATATGTACGTACGACACAGTACGTACCGCATCATGAGTGATGACGTCGTTGCCCAGGTCGAAACACTCCTGCAGACATATTATATAAGTGTTTACGGAGAAGTCGTACTATACCTGGGAGTGATGAGCCAACCTGCTAAGCTGAGCTTAGCTAGGTACTGAATGGTGGTGCTGGTGGTGCTGGTGGTGTGATAAACCTAACCGAATATAATAAACAAAAACCCAACACCACTATCATATATATGCCACGCACGTCCATTCGCAACAATTTCTCCCTTTTCTGTTTCTGTTTTCTGTTTCTTTGATTGTTCGCACCCTACCCACGAACATTTCCCTTATCGATAAACTCACCCGCGCACACGGCATGGTACGACATCCCCGATACGATCCCGTGTACGATAAGATAATACGGTACAACCCAGTGTATAAAGCGTGTGGCGACCCACCGGGGCCATGTAAGCCGGCTGAATGCGGATTTTGATAATGATGAAGATGGTGATGAAGATGGTGACGAAGATGGTGATGAAGATGGTGACGAAGATGGTGACGAAGATGGTGACGAAGATGGTGACGAAGATGGTGACGAAGATGGTGACGAAGATGGTGACGAAGATGGTGACGAAGATGGTGACGAAGATGAACAGGGAGAGGCCGGTCGGTGGGTGGGTTTGTGGGGCAGAATGTCGGTAGAAAGAACGTGTGGGTGTGTGGGTGTGTGGGTGTGCACATAAGTATAAGCTGTGTAGTTGTACGCGCACGTACAGATGTGTAGCGCCGGGTGGTCCACAGAGTGGAGATGCCAGTCAGCTAGCTACCCGTTGCATCACGACTTCAGAGAATTACCGATCGGTGGGTACAGATTCCGCGATGTGCCCAGGATAGTAGTACACTACCGGCAAAAACCCAGTGGTCGGTCAGCAGCCAGTCAGCCAGCCGGCTCGATGCCCGCCACCCTATTACATTACACAAAGCTTCAGACGAACGACAGCAGCTAGCACGCATACACGTAATGAGTACATTGGCACAATCACAATCCGCAGAATATCGCAGTACAAGACTAAAAGCCTATTAAAACACAAAACAAACATACATAGTTGTGTTTATTTTTTTGTTAAGAAAAAACAACCACATACATACATGCATACATAGATGTGCCTCGTCCCCAACGTGCACCTCATCATTACGAAATGTCGCCCACTAAGCCACTGACCGTGCCTGCCTCGGGGGTGCAGGTTCTCTTGGTGGTGCTGCGGAGGCGCGAAAGTCCAAAGTCCTGCGTGCGCGTGCCGGCGTGCGTGTGTGTATGTATGTCAGCGTGTCAGCGGGCGTGTTTTAAATTGTGTAGGAGTATGTGCAGATGCATAATGATACAGATGATGCTCGGGAGGGGTGGAATACGTAGCAACGGCGGCGGCGGCGGCACGAGGCCAGCAGCCATGAACAGCGTGTGCAGGGTGGAAGGGAGGGAGGGAGGGGGCGTGGCGAGGTGAAGGCAGGGCGCGAAAATACATATACATATCTGGCAGAGGTTAAGGCCTGACTTCTGCTCCCAGTCGACCCACCCAGTCGACCCGGGTTCAAATCCGCCTGCCGGCTCCTCGGGTGTTTGAGGAGTGATGAAATGGGAGGTGGCCCCCCATCTTATGGACGGTGTAGGACGTGATAATATCAACTTGCGAGCTGACCAGGAACTAAGTTGATGCGCCGTTGATCCGCAAGATTTGGTTGGATGCTGGTGGTGAGTTGCCGAACCCAACGAATACATTCTGAAGTTGGATGGGGTGACGGATTAGGGTGCCCCTCTAGCAGGGGAGAGCAGGGACTGCCCCGGGAAAGGGGGCCGCTGGCGAAGTTAACCACCCTGTAACAACATATACATACACACACATGCGCAAACGCACGCATACAATGCATTATGCATGTATACGTTCGCACACGTCTCACACCACTGTTATGGCGAATTCCAAGCATATACGTGCATGTGTGTTTTACAACTTGACAATCGCCTCCTGTTCGTTGAATTGCCACGGCTACCCCTACACTACCACGTTTTCAAACAGATTGTGAGTTTTTGGAACCGTGTTCGTTTACAGCGTGGGTCTGTGGGACACCAAGTTTTGCGACAGGAGGTCGCAGAGTCCCTTTTCAACCCCGAAGGGGGCGGATGGGGGGCACTACTACTCCATTTTCTAAATTTTCTGGGGCACGACGTATGGAAAGAGGCCCCGCAAGGGCTACATGAGGTAGACGAACGAGTGGAGTGGCTGATAAACAGGCCATTGCCAGAAGGTGTGGTATTGGAGTTCAAGGACCGATTGGTGAGTGGTTGGAAGCATACGCGTCTAGATGTTCAGCTAGGCGTGCACCCGTCAGACGGCAAGCAACCAGGAATTCACATGGCGAAACATAAGCATTGGATGGGTCTAGCGGCCGAGCAAGCGGGCAGGAAGGAGGTGCTACCGCACATCACAACGTATATCCCGCGTCCAGCGAATCGCAAGGTTGTGCAATTTAGGCTTTGCTGTTGGGCGTTGGCGGCTGACAGAGCGCACAAGGGACGGCGTTATATACCTAGGGAGGAACGAGTATGCCCCTGCTGCGGCACTTATAGCCATATTGAAGATGAGAAGCACGTCTTGCTGGACCGTCCGGTGTAATCGGGGAAATCATATCTGGTATGTATTCCCCACGCTTTTGAGCATGTGAAGGACGCTATGAAGTGGGAACCTGAACGTCTGGCAAGGATGCTGGAACGTATATGTTCCCACCGCAACCCTATCGCTCCCTTTGGTCGTTAGTCTCCCCTTTATCACTTGCTTTGTCTAAAGTGCGAGGTAGGATGGTGCTTATAGGCGATCTGGCAGCCCTTGAGCCCTCGGCTCGTAATGGGCGGTTTGCAGGTACGGGGAACGCACCCCCACGACCATGTAACGCACACACACACACATACACACACTCACACACACACGCACACACGCACACACACGCACACACACACACGCACACAACTTGGCGAAGAATCGCATCATCCTTCGCCTTTGCCATGTACTACGGCTGAGGCTGCTAAGATGTACGGTGTAATACGCACCGCCAATTTAACCTCTGGTCGGCTTCCGTCTGCGCCCCGCAGCAGCACATTTGCGGGCTTCAGGTCCCGGTGTACGATGGTGGGGTGCAGGTACTCAAGACCACGGGCCACCTGCAGCGCAATGTGGAGGACCTGCAGGACGAGCCGGGCAGTGGTCAGTACGGTATCAAAGCATACGCGGTATGCATGGTATAAAAGCTTTTGTACATGTATTTTTGCAAAGTACGAACCACGCCGGCGTTTTTTGTCTATATTGGCCAACCCTCTGATGATAAGTTGGGGGGTCCGGGTACTCGTGGCGACAATCGACATCTAAAATAGAACGCATGCAGAGCAAGCGGAGTCATCACTTTTCTCATGTACATTTCTTGCACCTTGTCATTCTTCCACAACGGCTGCATCATACCTTTGGCATGGGTAGCAACGTCGCAGCCGCCACAGCCGCCGTCGTCGTCGTCGTCTCCTCCTGCTGCTGCTGCTGCTGCTGCTGCTGCTGCTCGTCCGGCCCTCCTTCCCCGCAGCCATACGTCCTAGCCGCTCCTGTCGCGGTTGCCCCTGCTGCTGCCGCTGCTAGTTCCAGTGCAAATTCTATGCTAATGCCGTCTGCCCCAATCCCCCCCCCGGCGGTGGCCGCCATCGTCTGCAGCTGCTTCTGCTCCCGGTGCTGCCTGCCGGGCCCATTATCGCCGCCGCCGTACAGCAACGCGTCGAGACTCGTATCGCATAGCTCCATGACTAAGCAGGGCCTCTGGGGCTGCAGACACACCGCCAGCAGCCGTACGATATTTGGGTGACAGCAGCGGCCCAGCACCGCGAACTCTTGCGCCAGATGAGCGATGTTCTCTGCGCCCAAGGGCTCTGCAAACTCAAACAACTCGTGTAGCAGCTTGACGGCGACGCGCCGGCCCTATATGCAACAAATGGGTGCAAACAGTACTTTCACGCTCGGAGCGGGGATGGGCATATATACGTGATAATATCAACTTGCGAGCTGACCAGGAACTAAGTTGATGCGCCGTTGATCCGCTAGATTTGGTTGGATGCTGGTGGTGAGTTGCCGAACCCAACGAATACATTCTGAAGTCGGATGGGGTGACGGATTAGGGTGCCCCTCTAGCAGGGGAGAGCAGGGACTGCCCCGGGAAAGGGGGCCGCTGGCGAAGTTAACCACCCTGTAATAACATACATACGTGGACATGCACACATGCACAGAGAGGATTGGAAGGGGGGGAGGAAGGAAAAGGAAGAGAGAACGAAAAGGAAGAGAGACTGAGGGGAGAGCAGCTCATGAAGTTCATTTTACGAGCCCACGTGTTTAGCTTATGTCCTAGTAATCTTTAACATGCTGGTTTATTAATAACACCTTTTATCCCAGTTTTTTTTCCGTGTATTTATTACGAAGGCGCATTAGGGTAATAACGCCCTTCGGGCTTGGGGCCCCGCCCCCACGCTGCACACGTGCAGACAGCGCGCCCTCATCGTCTCGATACAGACGTGAACGCAGAGTGCATGATAATAATAAGCAGCAAGTGTATCGTAATGTTGGCGGTTTCACTTCCTGCACACACAGACACACTCACACACACAAAGCAAAGGATAGCAGAGCCATCTTTGTACGCGCAGCAGCAGTCTATGTGTGTGTGTGTGTGCGTTACACCTCGGTTGCGTTGCCCAGAGAGTGCCATAACAACACCTCCGCAGCCGCATATATAGATATACAAACTGACAGACATATATACACACGCACACATACACGCACGCACCTGGTACAAGCCTACCACAACTCGTCCGAACGTGCCCTTGCCCAAACTCAGCGGTAGAAGCGTGACCTCGTTGCCCGGTGAGGTGTTGAGGACCTGTTGGGGATGAGGACGGTAAGCATAATGCAACAGCTTACTAGTGTGGTGGTGTCCTTGATCTCCAATACCTGGAATTCCTGGATGTATGTATGTATGTATGTATGTATGTATGTATGTATGTATGTATGTATGTATGTATGTATGTATGTATGTATGTATGTATGTATGTATGTATGTATGTATGTATGTATGTGTGTGCCATAAAACAAATAAGACAGCAAGCAGCAGCA
Organism: Volvox carteri f. nagariensis; assembly: GCF_000143455.1. NCBI lineage: Eukaryota > Viridiplantae > Chlorophyta > Chlorophyceae > Chlamydomonadales > Volvocaceae > Volvox > Volvox carteri. The sequence continues at coordinate 2,541,777 of NW_003307545.1, read as the reverse complement.
GGGATGCGCGGTAGCAGCTGCTACTGCACGTATACGTAAAACCCCCCCACACACTCTCTTAAACCCAACCCGCCCTCATTCCCTTTAGATCCTGGGGCACCCACACCTGCACGTCCGAACGTATGGGTGTGAAGGCGGTGACCGGCATTTGGTCAGCCGCTCCTGGCTGCGAGCTGAGGATGGACGCCACAGTTGCCTCTTGATCGCCATCGTTGCCACACGAGTCTTGGCAGCCGGCAGCTTGGCCGGCAGACGGTTTCCATGCATCTGTTTCTGTATACAGGTTACAAGTTGCAAGTTACAAGTTCCGCACACAAGTGCGGGTGTGTACGTAAAAGCCGGGGAGGCCATGGACGTTGTATTGGTATTGGTGCGGGTACGCGGGAGGTCATCTTCATCCTCCCTCGTCCGCTTCAGGGCGAAGCGTATATGTAAGAGTAGTCGTGTATTACTAATGTAAGATACATCGACTACGTGAAAACGCAGCGCAATAAATTATGCTAGTATGGCTTAGGTTACACTGTGGGCTGGTAAAGCCGGGGGCCGAAACTGAAACACAGCGGAAAGGTCGGGGACACACGCAGCACAAGCCGCGGCTAGTCTTGTGTGTGCTCCCCACCCCGACTCAGGCTGCCAGTATGTGTGTAGTCCGCCGCCGCAAGTACGCATCAGCATCATACGTGCATGCACTACTGCTGTTTGGTGGCCGGTGAACTGATTGACGACTTTTGGAAATAAAACATAAAGAAAATCCACAAAAAATGTATATTATAAATCCGTAATAAAAAAATCCATCATAAATGCATGATAGATGCGTAATAAATCCACGGGTCGTGGTCCAAACGGTGACAAAGTAGTTCGGAATTTGGGCTGCTGCGCTCCAGATGACCACGAACGAAGAGCTGGTGACCGGCTTGGCTGTTGGTCGGCGCCCTTTTGTCCCATACAATGCCGTTAGTAAAGCCCAATGAAGGACGTATGCATCGCTTCGTGCTTGCTGGAAACTCCAGTGCTACTTCAGACCGCAACAACCCAGAGACTTACCCTGATTCCTAGCGTCAGCAGCTTCCGGGTTAATAGGGGCGGCAACGTTGTTGACTAAAACCGCCCCAAGAGGCGAAAAATCACCATCCGATCCGGACGGCACCTGCGCGTGCCTGTTGTGTGGGGACATACATACATACATACACATACACACAAAGACACGTATATCCCTATAAATACTTCTATCAATTTTTGGATATTCTTCTCATATTCTCATTCAAGACATCGGAGCAACAATAATTAAGTATAGGCCAGGCATTACCTCTTATGGATGCCCCCAGGTATAATATCTTTGATGGTGCTAATCACACGCAGGCGTACATATACACATTTCTATACATTAACACATGATACACAGCATCGTCGCGTTGTTTCGCAAACAGACAAACAACAACATCCAGCCACCTACGGGCTGCTGCTGCTGCCGCCAGCAGCCGCACGCGCGTTCCGCCGGCGGCGACGGACAGTCGTCGTCACCACCACCAACAGGCAAATCAAGACCACCACACCTACATAGACAAGAAGGCCAGTCAAGGAAGCAGGGAGAGGTCCAACACAAGGCGGGTTGTTGTTTAGTCGATCGATTGCCTTATCGTTATTATTACTATTAGGCTGTGCCATGGTGTGCATGTGGTCTTGCAAGGCAGGAGCTAACGATGGTAACATTAATGTATGTATGTATGTATGTTATGTATGCATGTATGTGGTACCTTTTGCAGCATTTTTTACGAGTGCGTTGCCTGACGTAGCAAACCCTACTTCACGCAGTCCTTGGTGAACTTGTTATTGCGTGCGGGCTTCCGCACCCTTTCGTTATTGCCCCGTGCGAACACACGCACGCACACACACAGGCACATACACACCCGCGCGCACGTACATGCATACACACGTATACACATACATAAACACATACATAAACACACAGGCCTTTATCCAGAAATTCGTCACATCGCCCAACCGCATGCTTCTTCCGATCAACACCCCCAATTTATGCATCACTCTCTAACACACCCGCAAACACGCCGCCCAGCACCGGTCCCAGCACTCGTCCACCATCACGCTTGGCTGTGCTGCTGGCCACACCTCCACCGCTGGGGGGTACTGACTGAGAGGAGCCTTGGTAGTCTGTAACATTACCCTGCCCTTTATACAGCTGTGAGAAGCAACCGAACGCGCCAAATGTGTCGCTGCATGATTTAGGCATTCGTCTCATGCAAACCTCGTACGCGTCGAACAGCCAAAGGTAATAGCCCTTTTGTATGCGAAGGCTTGTCACGGGGTCAATGTTCGTCGCGTTCATGGCGACATTGACATGGTGGTTGACGTTTGGCCAACAACGCTGCATTACCGGTATAACTCCCCAGGCCGTTGCGTTCGTACAGTTGGGCGGCTGGGGTACGTCATGGTAGGTTTCCTGGTTGCCAGGAAAGGCCGCGGGCCTACGAATAGATTTGACGCTATTTATCTGGATTTCTAGCACGTTGCACAAATGGTTCATGAACGCCATCTGTTTGAAGATGAGGACGGGAAGTGGCGGTTGAAGTTGTGCTAGTGCTTGGCGGGCGTCCTGGGCGATCAGGTCCTCCATAACGACGCTATTGCTGCTGTTGCTGCTATTGTTGCTGTTGCTGCTGCTACTGCTGTTGACGACCGCCGAAGCTGATAGGTCTGTAGCTAGTGCCTGCGACGGTAACTGGTTGGGAGGTGACGGAGAGAAAATGGGGCTTGGAGTTAGCTCCTTAGCTGTCGACACCGGAGTAAACCAATCCATGTCTTGTGCCTGGCTGTAAGATCCGTCCCTTATGGCGTAGACGACGATGTTTTGCATGACAAACGCCACGTTGCTCCCTAGGCGGACCTGCAGGGCAGGTTTAGCGTGTACGATGCAGGTTGGGGATCATCCCCGGATCGTGTGCTGAGTGTACAGATGTACGACACATGCGAATTGGGCTTCAAGCTGTAAAGGGACGGGGATAGCTGTTTAGGTACTCCGGCGTGTATGTACGTATGTATGTATGTAATGTATGCCTGTTCTGTTACGCATCGATCGATGTGTATACTGCGTGCGATTTGTGTTTGCGCCGTCTCTTCATTCGGGATCGGGGTCCTGGAAGCTTCTGCAGGATAAAAATGGCATGGTCGTCAATCCCCGCACTTTGCATCGGCCTCGTAACGCAAATCTGGCAATCCTTGCCTAGTGCCGCAAGCCGCCTCCGACACAATGGGGCTTCCAAGCCGGGAGATTTATTAACAGCGGCAAGCTGCTAAGCAAAATCAGCCACCACTCGCGCCCTATAGTGCCTATCGGCCTTTGTCCCACCTTCACCAGTTCATCGACGAGGCGGGCCGCGCCGAAGTCTAATAAGCTCAGCATGTTCTATGTTAAGACACGACTACTACTACATACATATCGACATACCTTCCCCTTTATAAAGCCGAAGTCTAGAAGCGGCCACTCCGGCCATGTCAAGTTCCGAGCCCCCAATATGGTAAAATTGCGTTCGAGCGGTATTGGCAGCTCGAACGCGTTGAAGCTCTCATTTTTTAAGGAGATGTAAGGGACCGTGATTACAGCCACCTCGATCGTCGGGTTAGCAACAGCAGCCGCGAACTCCCTATCGTCCTGGACATAAGCAACCGCCGAGCTCCCAGCGCCAGATGCGGCAAAGCAAGGTTGACAGAGAAAACTCATAAGCGATATCGCAAGGCACCATTGCAAGGAAGGATGTGTAGGAGAGGCGCGACCTGAGAGCGCCATTTATAAGCCGCATTTATATGGCTGTACAGAGTACTGATGACAGGCGCGACTCAGCAAAGTTTGGCCTTTGCAAGTGTTCCTCCACCTCGGTTACTTCTGGGGACGACGCAAAATGCCGTGTCGATGGATTTGGAGAAAGTACGATGCTGAACCCGATGCCGACGTAAAGAGCGACAAAAGGATTTGCAGCAAGCATATAAGAAATACTTAAAAGCCCTAGCCAGCAGATTGCCGCAGTAAATGTTGGTGAATGCTGAGGATACGAAAAATCGGCCACATGCGCTACAAGTGTAGCATTCCCCGCTCTGCTGTCGCAGGAGCACATCATAAACATTGTGCATAAGCGTAATAGGACACATCACTCGCTCATATCGTTACACAAGGAGAGAGAGAGAAAGGATACGCAAGCAGTATATAAGCATACCGTAGCCAATCCTGATCCGATGTCGTATTGGGATAACGGCAACTAATCAAACTACCGAAGTGTCAAGCCTGAGTGTACCTAAGAGCACTTTCCAACACTCCCACGCGCTCAGGACTTGCACACGTTCATCGCTATACGATGCTTCTCAAACTTCTCAGTTGGTAAAGGCTTCGTTAAGCAATCAGCTACCATATCTTCCGACCTGCAATCTACCATCACAAGCGTACCGAGCGCTACCTGCTCCCGTACAAAATGATAACGCACAGAGATGTGCTTCGATTGCTTCGAAACAACCGGATTGCTCGCCAACCGAATTGCGCTCTGACTATCGCAATTGATCTGCGTTGGCTTGAGGTCGTAGCCGAGATCGCCAAGTAGTTGTCGCAACCATAAAGCCTCCTTAGCAGCTTCCGAAACAGCCATATACTCAGCCTCCATAGTGGACGCAGCCACGCTCCGCTGAAGTTTGCTAGCCCAACTAACTGTACCACCATGAAGAGTAAAGACATAACCAGACGTTGACCGCCGCGAGTCAGCACAACCCGCATAGTCAGCATCGCTATATCCGACCAACCTCTCATCTGCTCGTTC
>NW_003307545.1:2534020-2536878 GCF_000143455.1 Volvox carteri f. nagariensis | reverse complement strand
GCTCCCACGGCTTGTGCAATGTCAGGACGAGTACATCCAGACACGTACAACAAACTGCCAATTAACTGGCTATACGGGAAACGCTCTCGATCCAGCCGATCTTCCACTGCAGCATTAGGTAAGACGGTTCCAGGACTCATAGGTACAGACTTCGGCCGTGAATTAGCCATGCCATAAAGACCCACAATGTCCTTAACCATACGCCCCTGAGAAACGGTAATTACCCTGTTCGCTCGATCGCGCTTAAGAGTAAGACCCAAAAATAAACTTGCCTCTCCTAAGTCGCGGCACTCAAACCGCCGCATGATAGCCGCCTTTACTTCTGAAACGGCTCTCTCGCTCCAAGACGCAATCAAAACGTCGTCTACATAAACCAAAAGATATACAACCTCGCCTTGTTTACGGCGAACAAATAAACTAGGGTCCGCACTCGACGCGACAAAGTCCATCGACACTAATTCTTCACATAACGTGTCATACCATGCACGCGACGCTTGGCGAAGGCCATACAAGGCCTTATGAAGAAGACAAACTATCCCCGGGCCTCCCTCTTCAAAACCGGGGGGTTGTTTAACATAAATCTCTTCTTCTAAATCGCCATTCAGAAACGCCGTCTTGACATCTAGTTGGTGCAATTCCATATCGGCGCCAGCTACCATGGACAAAAAAGTACGCAAGGTAGTGTGGCGACTTACCGGCGCAAAGACCTCCTGAAAATCCACACCCTCGCGTTGCATAAAACCTTTGACTACTAGGCGTGCCTTGAACCGTTCAATGGCACCATGCTTGTCACGCTTCAATGAGAAAACCCACTTAACGTCAAGAGATCTGTTGTCCTTGGGCTTCGGCACTAAGGACCAAGTACCCTTCGCACGCAAAGACTCAAGCTCTTCAAGCATTGCAGCACGCCAAAGTTCAGCATAGGGAGATGCCATTGCTTCCTCGTAAGATTCCGGAATATCGACATCATCATCCGACTCTTCCTCCATCTCTACGCGGAAAGCAAAACGTTTGGGTGGAACTCCGGCATTGGAACGCTTTTCCCTACCAAGAGCTAACGGCAAATTATTGTTCGTATTGGACGGTCCTACATTTGACGGCCCTGGGTTGGACGGCCCTGCGTCGGATGGCCCTGCGTTGACCAACCCTTCACTGACCTCCTCATCCTCTTCACCGTCATCCTCACTATTAGACTCGGACCAATCCGACGCCTCATCGTCATCAATCAACGGCCCCGGCTCGTCATCCGACCCCTCGTCGCCAGCCGGCCCGCCTACAGGATTCATCTCGATCTCGACCAAGGGCGCCCTCCTGGGGCCCTCATCATCAGTACCGGAAGAGAGCGACACTCTCTCGCTACGGGCCTTCCCGTGCCTCATCCCGGTCTCCCATTCTCTGGGCAACAGCCAGTGGGTATCGATCCGGCGATCTCTCGGCAGCGCAATGCGCCATTCGGGGCTCATAACCTGTTAAGACCAGCAAAGCGCCGGACCCCCGTTGGGTCCTATTACTGTGGCTACCATTCACTGGTATATGAGTGTCGGTCATATCCAACAAAATGTCTCAAATCCTCAGAGCTTTGCGGTTGGCATAGGTAAGACAACAACGACAAAAAACTCTGAGACCAGGGGCGATGGGGGAAAACCCTTGCTCCAATACAATAATCTATAGCATCTGAAATTTGAGCATTTCAGTGCATCGTGCGTGCATGAGTTACGGTCACGTACAAAATGTACTGGGTATTGCATGTTGATTAAGTGCTCGTCCTGTAGTGCAGTACGGCAAGTGCGGCGCAGGAAGGCGCAGACCAGAACTGGCCAGAGGACAGGGACTGATACTGTAGTTCGTTACAAAGGTTAGCTGAGAACAAAGCGCTAAATCCAGACAACGCAAGTTCGCCAGTCAACCGTGCAAGCAAGTGCAAGTCAGAACCCCGCCCACCCGCCCCTCGATGTGGTGGGGAGAGGGGAGGAGGACGAGCCACGAAGGGAGCACCAGGGCTAAGAGGGGCGGCACCAGCAGGAGGCGGAGGCTAGGATTTGGGACCGGAGCCGCGAGGGACACGAGTGGGCCGAGAGGCGTCGGTATAACGCTCCAGGACTTGAGCGCTGCGTATCTGGGAGAACGCGTGGAGCTCCGCGCGGGATGCGCCAGCGGCCTGCGTAGCCTGGATAGTACCACGACGAAACCCATGAGGAGTTTGCCCGACGTAGACACCAGCCTCCTCCAGGTGTTTGCCCACTCGCATGGCTAACGCGCTGCTGGAAAATGGACGCTCCACGAAGCGTTGGTGACCCCGGTCAGTGGGACGGAAGAGGTAGTCGGAGATTGCAGACCCTGGGGGGGCGTGGCACAGCTGCCAATAGAGGGCGAGGGTGCGGATGAAGCAATGTCGCGGAGAAGGGTCGGGACGCAGTTCCAAGGGGGGGGCTCGACGCCCCTTGGATGTTTTGGTCCCGAGTTGTTCGATCCGTAAGGAAAGTGAGGGGTAGGCACCAAACGGGTCCGGCAGAGGTAGGGGAAACCCACGGAAGGGACCCCCACCACGCGGGTCACGGAAGTCACGTAGCCGCAGTTTGCCGGTGTCGTGGCCGCGGTAGCTGGTGTGCCACATGAATTGGCAGCACAACAGGTCGCGTAGTAGCAGCAGCCGGGTCAGGGAGGTGGTGGAAGCCTGGAATCCGGACCAGAGGTGGTCCATGAGGGTGGTGAAGTCGCTAGGGCTGAGTGGTACGGCGGCTTGCTCCTCATAGCCACGGTCGGCGGCGAGACGACTATAGCCAGTCTTGTAGGAGGACAAGGCGCTGGAGCAGCAGGGGTTGCCTATGCCGGTTTCACGGTCGTAAGTGCTGCCACGG
>NW_003307545.1:2531899-2533970 GCF_000143455.1 Volvox carteri f. nagariensis | reverse complement strand
CCAGATGATTGTTGACGGTGTTGGGGCTCGGGTCGTCCACACGGCGGTTGGGGAGCCAGTGCGCCTCCAGGTAGACGAGTAGGTCGTCATCAGTGCAGGTTAGCAGGGTACGGCCATGGGGCAGGGAGGCCAGCCAGGCAGAGAGGTCACGGCCAGCAGCCTCCTGGCGGGCAATGGTTTCGCGAGCCAACGAGCTGTCGCAGACGGTGGCGGCCTTCGCGAGGGCGACGGTATAAAGCTGACGGCTGGAAGGTGGGTCCAGTACGGCAGAGGGTATGGAAGTGGGGCGGACGCGCGCGGCCAAGATTTGGGGCAGAGTAGGCTCCGGCAGTGCCTGGAGGGCAGAAGAAGGTAGGAGAGGTAAGCGCGACGGAAAGAAGAGACAGGACCCAGGCGCAGGGGCAAGCCTACCGGGGGGGCAGCATCAGAGAGGCCGGGGGCGTGAGACAAGTCCAGAGCGGGCATCGGGCCCACAGAAAGGGCGGAGGGGTTGGGCCCCCGAGGGGCAGGAACGGACGGAAGTAAGGTAGTTGACGAGCCAGAGAGGGGCGCCCCAAGTAGGGCCGGGGGAGGCAAGGAAAGCCTACCCGGCACCGGACAGGCAAGGGGCGAGTCCTGCAGTAAGGTAGGCAACCGTAAGAGAGGGCCGGAGAAACGGATGCGCAGAGGGAGGGGGCGCGCACCGGGTAGGCAGAAGACCCAGCCGGATGATGAGGAGTCGCATAGACGAGGTGTAACAACGGCGAAGGAGGTCGCCGCTTCTGTGGAGAAGCAGAGGCTGGGTGGAGGCGAAGGTGAATGGCAAAGTAGCGACGAGCGAAGTTACCTGTGGCACGAGCCGAACTAGAGGCAACGCGGCGGAGTCTTGTGAACGAGGTAGAAAATATGAATGGTAGGTAAGAGAGTCGGCGTGAGGCTGGAGGCTTACGTTTTCTGTTGACGATGACTGCATTAGGTTATTTCGTACTCTCTACTCGATTGCCGTGCGAGCGGCCCACCCGCCCTCCCACTAACAGCCAAAGGGCTGATCGGAGTTGTCTTTGAAGGGTTTGGGTACCGCGGGAGTGTGGTCGCAGACGCAATGGCCTTCCCCACAATAAGTTAGTAGGGAGTACGGATCACGCGATGACGTTTAAGCAATGAGCAATAAACGCTGGTCACCCAACGCCAAGACAGTCGATATGTTTCCAGTAGGTATACCATTTTCCTGCGGTCCTGTCAAATGTAATTGTCATGAAACTGCGTTACGGGGAACTGCGTAACGAAGAGTACGAAGCGTACGAAGCGTACCTTGCAATTACGAAAAGCGCTATGACACGAAGCATTGCTTAAACGTCATCGCGTGATCCGTACTCCCTACTAACTTATTGTGGGGAAGGCCATTGCGTCTGCGACCACACTCCCGCGGTACCCAAACCCTTCAAAGACAACTCCGATCAGCCCTTTGGCTGTTAGTGGGAGGGCGGGTGGGCCGCTCGCACGGCAATCGAGTAGAGAGTACGAAATAACCTAATGCAGTCATCGTCAACAGAAAACGTAAGCCTCCAGCCTCACGCCGACTCTCTTACCTACCATTCATATTTTCTACCTCGTTCACAAGACTCCGCCGCGTTGCCTCTAGTTCGGCTCGTGCCACAGGTAACTTCGCTCGTCGCTACTTTGCCATTCACCTTCGCCTCCACCCAGCCTCTGCTTCTCCACAGAAGCGGCGACCTCCTTCGCCGTTGTTACACCTCGTCTATGCGACTCCTCATCATCCGGCTGGGTCTTCTGCCTACCCGGTGCGCGCCCCCTCCCTCTGCGCATCCGTTTCTCCGGCCCTCTCTTACGGTTGCCTACCTTACTGCAGGACTCGCCCCTTGCCTGTCCGGTGCCGGGTAGGCTTTCCTTGCCTCCCCCGGCCCTACTTGGGGCGCCCCTCTCTGGCTCGTCAACTACCTTACTTCCGTCCGTTCCTGCCCCTCGGGGGCCCAACCCCTCCGCCCTTTCTGTGGGCCCGATGCCCGCTCTGGACTTGTCTCACGCCCCCGGCCTCTCTGATGCTGCCCCCCCGGTAGGCTTGCCCCTGCGC
>NW_003307545.1:2530837-2531781 GCF_000143455.1 Volvox carteri f. nagariensis | reverse complement strand
AAAACTGCCTGGCCCAAACGGCCACATAACAGGCGATGCGCAATTCCACGAAAACTGCCTGGCCCAAACGGCCACATAACAGGCGATGCGCAATTCCACGAAAACTGCCTGGCCCAAACGGCCACATAACAGGCGATGCGCAATTCCACGAAAACTGCCTGGCCCAAACGGCCACATACACAGGCGATGCGCAATTCCACGAAAACTGCCTGGCCCAAACGGCCACATAACAGGCGATGCGCATTCCACGAAAAACTGCCTGGCCCAAACGGCCACATAACAGGCGATGCGCAATTCCACGAAAACTGCCTGGCCCAAACGGCCACATAACAGGCGATGCGCAATTCCACGAAAACTGCCTGGCCCAAACGGCCACATAACAGGCGATGCGCATTCCACGAAAACTGCCTGGCCCAAACGGCCACATAACAGGCGATGCGCAATTCCACGAAAACTGCCTGGCCCAAACGGCCACATAACAGGCGATGCGCATTCCACGAAAACTGCCTGGCCCAAACGGCCACATAACAGGCGATGCGCAATTCCACGAAAACTGCCTGGCCCAAACGGCCTCATAAGCAGTTGATGCGCGAGGTCCACGAAACTGCCGGCCCGAACGGCCTCATAAGCAGTTGATGCGCGAGGTCCACGAAACTGCCGGCCCGAACGGCCTCATAAGCAGTTGATGCGCGAGGTCCACAAAACTGCCGGCCCGAACAGCCTCACAAGCAGTTGATGCGCGAGGTCCACGAAACTGCCGGCCCGAACGGCCTCATAAGCAGTTGATGCGCGAGGTCCACGAAACTGCCGGCCCGAACGGCCTCATAAGCAGTTGATGCGCGAGGTCCACGAAACTGCCGGCCCATACGGCCTCACAAGCAGTTGATGCGCGAGGTCCACGAAACTGCCGGCCCGAACGGCCACATAAACAGGCGATGCGCAAT
>NW_003307545.1:2529578-2530787 GCF_000143455.1 Volvox carteri f. nagariensis | reverse complement strand
GCTGCTGCTACTACGCGACCTGTTGTGCTGCCAATTCATGTGGCACACCAGCTACCGCGGCCACGACACCGGCAAACTGCGGCTACGTGACTTCCGTGACCCGCGTGGTGGGGGTCCCTTCCGTGGGTTTCCCCTACCTCTGCCGGACCCGTTTGGTGCCTACCCCTCACTTTCCTTACGGATCGAACAACTCGGGACCAAAACATCCAAGGGGCGTCGAGCCCCCCCCTTGGAACTGCGTCCCGACCCTTCTCCGCGACATTGCTTCATCCGCACCCTCGCCCTCTATTGGCAGCTGTGCCACGCCCCCCCAGGGTCTGCAATCTCCGACTACCTCTTCCGTCCCACTGACCGGGGTCACCAACGCTTCGTGGAGCGTCCATTTTCCAGCAGCGCGTTAGCCATGCGAGTGGGCAAACACCTGGAGGAGGCTGGTGTCTACGTCGGGCAAACTCCTCATGGGTTTCGTCGTGGTACTATCCAGGCTACGCAGGCCGCTGGCGCATCCCGCGCGGAGCTCCACGCGTTCTCCCAGATACGCAGCGCTCAAGTCCTGGAGCGTTATACCGACGCCTCTCGGCCCACTCGTGTCCCTCGCGGCTCCGGTCCCAAATCCTAGCCTCCGCCTCCTGCTGGTGCCGCCCCTCTTAGCCCTGGTGCTCCCTTCGTGGCTCGTCCTCCTCCCCTCTCCCCACCACATCGAGGGGCGGGTGGGCGGGGTTCTGACTTGCACTTGCTTGCACGGTTGACTGGCGAACTTGCGTTGTCTGGATTTAGCGCTTTGTTCTCAGCTAACCTTTGTAACGAACTACAGTATCAGTCCCTGTCCTCTGGCCAGTTCTGGTCTGCGCCTTCCTGCGCCGCACTTGCCGTACTGCACTACAGGACGAGCACTTAATCAACATGCATTGCTTAAACGTCATCGCGTGATCCGTACTCACTACTAACTTATTGTGGGGAAGGCCATTGCGTCTGCGACCACACTCCCGCGGTACCCAAACCCTTCAAAGACAACTCCGATCAGCCCCAACACACACCGCGGAGCGGTCTCTCCCCCACACACATACTTCCCAGGTGGTACCCTGGGTCCTCTCGCTCACCAGCCCCTCCTCCCCTTGGCCCTTGTGACATCTGCTAGGCGTTCTTGCTGCACAGGCCGGTATTTCAGAAAACAAGGAAAGTACATCAGAAGGATGCAGAGGCGCAGCT
>NW_003307545.1:2519854-2526068 GCF_000143455.1 Volvox carteri f. nagariensis | reverse complement strand
ACGCGACCCAGTCTACCGGCCCAGGCAACTCAGCCTGGGTGCTTCGCCGTGCGAGAGCATACCCCCTGGGGCTGGCCTTCCGGACAAACGCGACCCAGTCTACCGGCCTAAGGCAACTCAGCCTGGGTGCTTCGCCGCGCGAGAGCATACCCGCAGGGGCTGGCCTTCCGGACAAACGCGACCCAGTCTACCGGCCTAAGGCAACTCAGCCTGGGTGCTTCGCCGCGCGAGAGCATACCCGCAGGGGCTGGCCTTCCGGACAAACGCGACCCAGTCTACCGGCCTAAGGCAACTCAGCCTGGGTGCTTCGCCGCGCGAGAGCATACCCGCTGGGGCTGGCCTTCCGGACAAACGCGACCCAGTCTACCGGCCTAAGGCAACTCAGCCTGGGTGCTTCGCCGCGCGAGAGCATACCCGCAGGGGCTGGCCTTCCGGACAAACGCGACCCAGTCTACCGGCCCAAGGCAACTCAGCCTGGGTGCTTCGCCGCGCGAGAGCATACCCGCAGGGGCTGGCCTTCCGGACAAACGCGACCCAGTCTACCGGCCCAAGGCAACTCAGCCTGGGTGCTTCGCCGCGCGAGAGCATACCCCCTGGGGCTGGCCTTCCGGATAAACTCTTCCTATGCTACTGGCCTAAGGCAACCCAGTCCTGGTGCTGGCCTTCCAGCTAAACGCATCTAAGCCTTCGGCCCAAGGCCACTCAGCCTGGGTACTTCACCGCGCACCCCCTGGGGCTGGCCTTTCGGATCAGCACAACGCAACGCTGGCGTTTCTCTCCCTGAGAGCATCACCCGGGTAAAGCCTACCGGCCGTGGGTACTCGTTATTGCGCAGGCTTCTTGAGTCTAGTTGCTACCCTTTGCGGGCGTAGCTCCCCGATGAGCGCAAAGCGGTCCGGGCGCTTCGGTGGGCTCCAGCTGGGCACCTGGCAGTAACCCGTGGTGATAATAAACCACGTTGAGCTCAACCTCAAAGCAGTGACCTCTCCGCCGCGGCGCCGTCCCCTCCTAGCCGGATCACACCATTCCCCAGCAAAATATGCGTAGCTGCCAAGCCTTTGCGGCCGGTTCCGGGACACCCCTTTCCCTCTTACACGCAACCGGGTAGGCCTAGTTGCAGCTGGCTGCGCCTGCTTTCAGACAACGCGGGATAAGGAGCGCAGTCCGGTGATAATCACAACATCCCCTTCTGGGTGTTTCCGTCGCGTGCCATTCTTATCGCCTTCGTCATAGCCATTACTTCGTTCTCCTCCGGACCTTCTCCGACTCCGCCGCGCACTTCATCCCGCTCAGCCATCTCTTCGCTGTTACTGACGCCCGATGTGCCAGTAACGCTGTGTTCTCTGATTTCCTTCCTTATTAAACTGGGTCCATATGTATTGTATATTGTTATTTTTGACGTCCCTATTCCCCAACAAACGACGTTCTGACTTGCACTTGCTTGCACGGTTGACTGGCGAACTTGCGTTGTCTGGATTTAGCGCTTTGTTCTCAGCTAACCTTTGTAACGAACTACAGTATCAGTCCCTGTCCTCTGGCCAGTTCTGGTCTGCGCCTTCCTGCGCCGCACTTGCCGTACTGCACTACAGGACGAGCACTTAATCAACATGCAGTCCTGCCGTGGTGCGTTACAGTAGCTAAGCCGCCAACCGCAAGCACAACTCCGTAGCAAAGCAACCCGTTGCGAAACCCCCTCCCAACACCAACCCATTGTGAAAGTTGCATTAGTGGCCGATAGTAATGACAGTTACCTGTGTTGCACCGTTAACGAATCTGCAACCTCAAGCGCCCCGACAAGAGCCACGCGGGCGACCCACCCGAAACCAGCAAGGACAAACCAGGGACCGCTGCATTGTGGCAACCCCCGGGGTTGCCCTGGGTGGGTGGGGGGAACGACGAGGCACAGAAAATTGATGAGAGAACGCACCGATACGGGTACTCCAAACTTAAACCCATAATAAAGGACAATTAGTACGATACCGACCTGTGGGTGGGTGGGGGGAAACTAGAGGACACTGTCCCAGCAGCGGGACACACCTCTTGGTAATAGTCAAAACAACGGCAGTTAAAGAACCAATGCGCCTGTGGGACCCAAGTAGGAGCTCGGCGTCCCTTGCCGTACTGCGGTCCGGCACATGCATGCATGCATGCGCCCTACTTCCACGCACCACGGCAGTTCCTTCGCAATAACTTGCCTATCTCTACACTCATACTTCGCTTCGAGAAGTCGAAGCTTATTGCTCAGTCCTGCCGTGGTGCGTTACAGTAGCTAAGCCGCCAACCGCAAGCACAACTCCGTAGCAAAGCAACCCGTTGCGAAACCCCCTCCCAACACCAACCCATTGTGAAAGTTGCATTAGTGGCCGATAGTAATGACAGGTCTTGAAAGGACCCACAAGTGCAACGATCACTGGTTGGTATAGGTCAAGAGGGTCATCACCCATGCCCCCGCCGCGGTGCTGTCTTCACCATTATGCTCTCGAAACCTCCGCACTCTTCCAGCACCCAGCTGCTGCACCAAGCTGCAATCCGCACGGTTGTTAACGGCAGCGGTCACACCTTCAGAGTGCAGTGAGTGTGTTCCAAAGCGCGGAGACAGCCCTGCCTCCACAAAGAGCCTCCACAGGGGGCCCGGAGCAGTCTGTATGGTTGAGTGGGATGGTTGTGTTAAGCGGCGTGGTATGCTGCTCCAAGCTCAGCATGCCATCCGAGTTGGCCACGACCCAGCGGAGGGAAGGGATGGTGGTGACGATGCCGCACAACCCATATCGTGTCCATCGGTGCCGCTTGCAGCACACACGGACCACTACAAGTGGGGCACGATATGTGTATCAGGGTCTGCATTTCAGGGGTGGCACTGGCACAAAGTTGGCGCCGTCGGCAAAGTCCACTGGGAATGCAATCGTGTATCATCTTGGCGGGTGGATACCCCTTGGGTGACCCCGAGTGGACGGGACTATGCCCTCTTTCAGTAACACAGACTAGCTTGGACGAACGGAAAAGCTGCAGCCAAGACTAAGCTATCACTACTACTACTGTAATTATTACGATGATATGATGACTATTATTATGGATTTTATGAATTTGGGCCACCAGGTTGCATGAGGCCCGAGAGACATGGTGAACCACAGCCGTGCATGGTGGTGGTTGCATGCATCAGGGCTTGTCCGATGATTGCGAAGGCGGAAACACCACCCAGCGACATTCGCACCCTGTCGCATGTCAGTATCTGGTGAAATTGTAAGGGGGAGCATTAGGTGACTGCTGTCGATGTGACTAAGGCAACTGCAAATTATCCTCGTGACCCCACGGTCTGGCCAGTTGTGCAAACAAAGCAGGGTTTAGCAGCCAAACGAAAGTGCCATGCCCCTTGAAGGGTGCGTCCGCGAACTGGTGGCACTCAAGAGGGAAACAATCCACTGAGATCCAAGCCCTATTACCAGAGCAGTGGTGCACACACGTCATGTGCATAGCCACAAGGGGTCCACCTTTGGATCATCAAGTCTTTAGCAGGTTGGCTTTGATTGTCACCAGCACCCGCTGGGCGTCCAAGCACCCCTGCCGAATGAGGCTCGGTAACACATTAAACATCACCGACAGTTCCAGGAGTCTGAGATGGACCCTCCAGTTCCGATACCCATCAGCCCACAGCAAGGGCACCGTCCTCAAGGACCCAACCAACCCAGCCGCCATACGAAAACTCGGAACAGCATCTGTGTGGATGGCAATTGGGTGCGCGTGGGTAGGTTGCCAAAAGAGTTTAACCCACCCTAGACTGCAAAGAAACGTGCAATATTTGGCGACTCCGACAGCTCATGGCTGGCGGTAGGACCAGACCTGGACCGGTAAAACTGTGGACCACATTGGGGCAGCAATAGCGACATGCCCGAAAGGTCCGCGATCTCATGCACCCAGTAGGGAGTACAGCTGTTTGAACGCTGCGCAGGTTCCACCATCCTCTGCACTGCGAGTCTCATCCTTTCGGGACGAATTGAGCCGTTGATGGTGTCAACACCAAGTCGGTGAGAACCCGCTCTCGCCGCTGGTAGGGCGCCCGCACCCTGGTGTGCGAAAAAACCCCAACAGGCTGGTGCCAGCCCACTGGGCACTGCACAACCTTGATAGCCGGACTTCTGAGACACGGTGGGCAGATAGCCGTGTGGTTGTGGCACTTCCCACAAGCATCCCACGGGACTTATACCTGTAGCTCGGCACCACACGGTGTTCGATAATATAACATAGCGTGCATCAGAAATTAGGCGGAATTTGGGAGTGGCCTTCTTTAGGAACAAAACCGAGGGGCAATACGCAGCGCAGTTGGCAGTCGACTCATGGTCCCGCCCCAGTGGCGACCAGTTCGGTGATCACAAAATTCAGTCTGCTGTTAGGCCGACGGTTGGCCAGGCTGTAGGGTGCTTCGCACAACAGCGGAAACCGAACAGTACCCAGGCCATGACCAGGCGGGACTGCATAAATAACTTCCAACATGCTGTTTTGGCTTTCAACCGGGCCCTCATCTGTGATGGCTGGTTGGACTTAGGTTTGTCTGCGCGCGGCAAGCTCGTCCCGGCCCTCCTTACCTTCAATGTCGGGACAACTCTCATGTCATCCACGCGCCGGGTGTGCACTTGTTCAGGGCCTGTCGGTACCGGTGTTCTCTCCGGGGAAATGCGGACACCTTGGTTGCGGGCACTGGCTTGCCGTGTCACGCCTCTTATGGGGCACTTGTGTCGGCCGACTCGAGGCCGGTCCGGCATCCGTAGGATAAACTTGCGTTTGACGCGCTGGTATAATCAGTGCTGCTGAGGGATCGCTATATTTTGAGCCAAAGAGTAACTGTAGATTTGGTCTTGTTGCCGATTGCGATGGTATTGAGCCATTGCTACGTACATAAGATCGCGCCCGACGAAGATGCACTGTTTGGTGACGACCACAGTGGTCGAAGCTGTATGACGGCCGATGTGCGGCCGGGCGCGCTGGTTGTTGCAGGCCGCCGGCCAGGAGACGGGAAAAGGGGCCAATGCTTCTTAAGTAAGCCTCTTCTTTCATTGAATAGCGGGACAAGATCGTTTAGTAGACGAACGCGTGTCTGCAAACGCGCATGAACAGGTTCCCTTGAATGGCAATGAATTAGTAGCCATGTCCTGTTCGCTGGGCACCCAGGAAGATCTTGTATATGTAGTGTGTTAAGATCTAGAGACGCGGCGGCAAGGTACGCAAAGCACGAAGGCGAAGTCGGGATGTATCGGGGAAAACTGGTGTAATGAAGCGGGAGTATGGAACCAGTGCGCTGTCTTCTTGTGCTTGCCCGGAGTGGGCACTCATGTTGGATGGTTGGGTAGCTGATGTGAAGTGGGGGCAAGGAAGGAAATTGGGTTTCTGCATACCCGCGCAGCTTTAGCACCAAAGGTGATTTAAGCCTGCCCACACAGTAGGGCACGACAGACCGATTTAATGGGTCTTGTAGCCTCTTTACCCTACCGCAGTCACGTGAGTATGTACCCTTTGCGGGGTTGGGTTGCGTCACTGTCGACTGCCAAAGTAATCACAACTGCGAGCCACATCCGGCCATAACCACAGTGAAGACGGGCAGTATTAGAGCTCTTCTCACAAGAGACTTCTGGCCACATCCAGCCTAAGCACAGCGAGTGTCCAAAATTGTTGGCCACATCCGGCCTCGTAAGCAGCTTGTGTGGGATGTTACTGGCCCCTCCAGCCTATAGCTGTCGGCTGTCGGTCTTTACCGGCTCCAAGCAGGGGAGAAAAATATCGGAACCGTTAGTAACCTTAAGCAATTGATGCGCGAGATCCAAAAAACTGCCCGGCCCATGCGGCCGCCTAAGCAGTCTATGCGCGAGGTCCAAAAAACTGCCCGGCCCATGCGGCAGCATGAGCCGTCTATGCGCGAAGTCCCAAAACTGCCTGGCCCAACCGGCCACATAAACAGGCGATGCGCGAAGTCCCAAAACTGCCTGGCCCAAACGGCCACATACACAGGCGATGCGCAATTCCACGAAAACTGCCTGGCCCAAACGGCCACATAACAGGCGATGCGCAATTCCACGAAAACTGCCTGGCCCAAACGGCCACATAACAGGCGATGCGCAATTCCACGAAAACTGCCTGGCCCAAACGGCCACATAACAGGCGATGCGCAATTCCACGAAAACTGCCTGGCCCAAACGGCCACATACACAGGCGATGCGCAATTCCA